>NW_027397102.1:6138951-6307822 GCF_003265705.2 Callorhinus ursinus | reverse complement strand
GTCTTTCAAAGTTAATTTTTTTAACTTTCTTTTTCTTTTTTTTTTTTAATTTTTCATTTTCCCTTTTTCAACCATCTTATCAATCCCTTTTTTTTTAAAAAATCTTTTTTATTTTTCATTTTTAAAGTCATATTCTATGCCTTCATAGTAGTTAACCTTATTTTTGGTATATATATATGTTGTGCTCTCTTTAAAATTTCAGGATAAACTTTCTTCTAACAGACAAAAATATACCCTAAATCTCTAGTGTATGGCTTTGTTCTAGTCTCCTGCCTGATCACATTCTCTCCCCCTTTTTTTTTAAATTTCTCTTCCTTCTTTTTTCAACCAACTTCTTATATAATCAATTCCTTTTATAAAATCTTTTATAATTTTCATCTTTACAGTCATATTCCATCCCTTCATCGTATTAACCCTTATTTTTGTACATATATAAGTTTTTCGTTCTTTAAAGTTTTGGGAGGCATTTTCTTCTAACAGACCAAAATATGCCGAAAATCTAGTGTGTGGCACTGATCTATGTACCAACCTGATCATATTTGATCATATTTAGTATTTTTGTTTTGTTTTGTTTTTGTTTGTTTTTATCTTTATCTTTTTCTTTTTTTTTCCCTTTTTCTTTCTTTCCCTTTCTTTTCCCCCGGTTTCAGGTCTCTTCTGATTTGTTTAGTGTATATTTTCTGGGGACGTTGTTATCCTGTTAGCATTTTGTTCTCTCAGTCATCTATTCTCCTCTGGACAAAATGACAAGACAGAAAAAATCACCTCAAAAAAAGAACAAGAGGCAGTACCAACTGCCAGGGACCTAATCAATACGGACATTAGTAAGATGTCGGAACTAGAGTTCAGAATGATTTTAAAGATTCTAGCTGGACTTGAAAAAAGCATGGAAGATATTAGAGAAACCCTTTCTGGAGAAATAAAAGAACTAAAATCTAAGCAAGTCGAAATCAAAAAGGCTATTAATGAGGAGAAATAAAAAATGGAGGCTCTAACTGCTAGGATAAAGGAAGCAGAAGAGAGAATTAGTGAAATAGAAGACCAAATGATGGAAAATAAAGAAGCTGAGAAAAAGAGATAAACAAGTACTGGATCACAAGGGCAGAATTCGAGAGATAAGTGATACCATAAGACAAAACAATATTAGAATAATTGGCATCCCAGAAGAAGAAAGAGAGAGAGGGGCAGAAGGTATATTGGAGCAAATTATAGCAGAGAACTTCCCTGATTTAGGGAAGGAAACAGGTATCAAATTCCAAGAGGCACAGAGAACCCCTCTCAAAATCAATAAAAATAGGTCAACACCCGGACATCTAATAGTAAAACTTATGAGTCTCAGAGACAAAGAGAAAATCCTGAAAGCAGCTCAGGAGAAGAGATCTGTAACCTGTAATGGTAGAAACATAAGATTGGCAACGGTTTTATCCACAGAGACCTGGCAGGCCAGAAAGGACTGGCATGATATATTCAGAGCACTAAATGAGAAAAATATGCAGCCAAGAATACTCTATCCAGCTAGGCTATCATTAAAAATAGAAGGAGAGATAAAAAGCTTCCAGGACAAAAACTAAAGGAATTTGCAAACACGAAAACAGCCCTACAAGAAATACTGAAAGGGGTCCTCTAAGCAAAGAGAGAGCCTAAAAGTAGCATAGACCAGAAAGGAACACAGACAATATACATTAACAATCACTTTACAGGTAATACAGTGGCACTAAATTCATACCTTTCAATAGTTACCCTGAATGTAAATGGACTAAATGCCACAATCAAAAGACACAAGCTATCAGATTGGATAAAAAAAAAAAAGACTCATCGATATGCTGTCTGCAAGAGACTCATTTTAGAACCAAAGACACACCCAGATGGAAAGTGAAGGTGTGGAAAACTATTGATCATGCTAATGGACACCAAAAGAAAGCTGGGGTGGCAATCCTTATATCAAACAAATTAGATTTTAAACAAAAGAGTGGAATAAGAGATGAGAAAGGACACTCTGTCATACTTAAAGGGTCTATCCAACAAGAAGATCTAAGAGTTGTAAATATCTATGCCCCTAACATAGGAGTAGCCACTTATATAAGCAAATTAATAACAAAAGCAAAGAAACACATCAACAATACAATAATAGTGGGGGACTTTAACACCCCCTCACTGAAATGGACAGATCATCTAAACAAAAGATCAAGGAAATAAAGACTTTCATGACACACCGGACCAAATGGACTTCACAGATATATTCAGAACATTCCATCCCAAAGCAACAGAATACACATTCTTCTCTAGTGCTCATGGAACACTCTCCAGAATAGATCACATCCTAGGTCACAAGTCAGGTCTCAACCGGTACCAAAAGATTAGGATCATTCCCTGCATATTTTCAGACAACAATGCTTTGAAGCTGGAACTCAATCACAAGAGGAAAGTCAGAAAGAACTCAAATACATGGAGGCTAAAGAGCATCTTACTAAAGAATGAATGGGTCAACCAGGAAATTAAAGAAGAATTAAAAAAATTCATGGAAACAAATGAAAATGAAAACACACTGTTCAAAATCTTTGGGAGGCAGCAAAGGTGGTCCTAAGAGGAATGTATATAGCAATACAAGCCTTTCTCAAGAAGCAAGAAAGGTCTCAAATACACAACCTAACCCTATACCTAAAGGAGCTGGAGAAAGAACAGGAAATAAAGCCTAAACCCAGCAGGAGAAGAGAAATGATAAAGATCAGAGCAGAAGTCAATGAAATAGAAACCAAAAGAACAGTAGAACAAATCAATGGAACTAGGAGCTGGTTCTTTGAAAGAATTAACAAGATTGATAAACCCCTGGGCCAGACTTATCAAAAAGAAAAGAGAAATGACCCAAAGAACTAAAATCATGAATGAAAGAGGAGAGATCACAACCAACACCAAAGAAATACAAACAACTATAAGAACATATTATAAGCAACTATATGCCAGCAAATTAGTTAACCTGGAAGAAATGGATGCATTCCTAGAGTTGTATCAACTACCAAAACTGAACCAGGAAGAAATAGAAAACCTGAACAGACCTATAACCACTAAGGAAATTGAAGCAGTATCAAAAATCTCCAAACAAACAAAAGCCCAGGGCCAGATGGCTTCCCAGGGGAATTCGAACAAACATTTAAAGAATTAATACCTATTCTTCTGAAACTGTTCCAAAAAATAGAATGAAAGAAAACTTCCAAACTCGTTTTATGAGGCCACCATTACCTTGATCCCTAAATGAGACAAAAACCCCATCAAAAAGGAGAATTACAGACCTATAACCTTGATGAATATGGATGCAAAAATTCTCACCAAAATACTAGCCAATAGGATCCAACAGTACATTAAAAGGATTATTCACCACGACCAAGTGGGATTTATCCCTGGGCTGCAAGGTTGGTTCAACATTCGCAAATCAATCCACATGATACAATACATTAATAAAAGAAAGAACAAGAAACATATGATCCTCTCAATCTATGCAGAAATAGCATTTGACAAAGTACAGCATCCTTTCTTGATCAAAACTCTTCAGAGTATAGGGATAGAGGGTACCTACCTCAATATCATAAAAGCCATCTATGAAAAACTTACAGTGAATATTATTCTCAATGGGGAAAAACCTTAGAGTTTTTCCCCTAAGGTCAGGAACACGGCAGGGATGTCCACTCTCACCACTGCTATTCAACATAGTATTAGAAGTCTTAGCCACAGCAATAAGACAACACAAAGAAGTAAAAGGCATCCAAATCAGCAAAGAAGAAGTCAAACTCTCACTCTTTGCAGATGATAGGATACTTTATGTGGAAAACCCAAAAGACTCCACTCCAAAACTGCTAGAACTCATACAGGAATTTAGTAAAGTGGCAGTACATAAAATCAATGCACAGAAATCAGTGGCATTCCTATACACCAACAGCAAGACAGAAGAAAGAGAAATTAAGGAGTTGATCCCATTTACAGTTGCACCCAAAACCATAAGATAGCTAGGAATGAATCTAACCAAAGAGGCAAAGAATCTGTACTCAGAAAACTATAAAATACTCATGAAAGAAATTGAGAAGACACAAAGAAATGGAAAAACATTCCCTGCTCATGGATTGGAAGAACAAATATTGTGAAGATGTCAATGCTGCCTAGAGCAATCTACGCATTCAAAGCAATCCCTGTCAAAATACCATCCACTTTTTTCAAAGAAATGGAACAAAGAATCCTAAAATTTGTATGGAACCAGAAGAGTCCCTGAATAGCCAGAGGAATGTTGAAAAAGAAAAGCAGAGCTGGCGGCGTCACAATTCTGGACTTCAATCTCTATTACAAAGCTGTCATCATCAAGACAGTATGGTACTGGCACAAAAACAGACACAAAGATCAATGGATGAGAATAGAGTGCCCAGAAATGGACCCTGAACTCTATAGTCAACTAATCTTTGACAAAGCAGGAAAGAATGTCCAATGGAAAAAAGACAGTCTTCAACAAATGGTGTTGGGAAAATTGGACAGCCACATGCAGAAGAATGAAACTGGACCATTTCCTTACACCACACACAAAAATAGACTCCAAATGGTTGAAAGACCTAAATGTGAAACAGGAGTCTATCAAAATCCTAAAGGAGAACACAGGCAGCAACGTCTTCGAACTCAACCGCAGCAACTTCTTCCTAGAAACATCACCAAAGGCAAGGGAAGCAAGGGCAAAAATGAATTATTGGGACTTCATCAAGATAAAAAGCTTTTGCACAGCAAAGGAAACAGTCAACAAAACCAAAAGACAACCGACAGAATGGGAGAAAATATTTGCAAATGACATATCAGATAAAGGGCTAGTATCCAAAATTTATAAAGAACTTATTAAACTCAACACCCAAAGAACAAATGATCCAATCAAGAAATGGGCAGAAGACATGAACAGACATTTATCCAAAGAAGACATCCAAATGACCAACAGGCACATGAAAAAGTGCTCAACATCGCTCGGCATCAGGGAAATCCAAATCAAAACCTCAATGAGATACCACCTCACACCAGTCAGAATGGCTACAATTAACAAGTCAGGAAGTGACAGATGTTGGCGGGGATGTGGAGAAAGGTGAATCCTCCTACGCTGTTGGTGGGAATGCAAGCTGGTGTAGCCACTCTGGAAAACAGTATGGAGGTTCCTCAAAAAGTTGAAAATAGAGCTACCAAAGGATCCAGCTATTGCACTACTGGTTATTTCCCCAAAAAATTCAAATGTAGGGATCCGAAGGGGTATGTGCACCCTGATGTTTATAGCAGAAATGTCCACAATAGCTAAACTATGGAAAGAGCCAAGATGTCCTTTGACAGATGAATGGATAAAGAAGATGTGGTTTATATATACAATGGAATATTATGCAGCCATCAAAAGGAATGAAATCTTTCCATTTGCAACGACTTGGATGGAACTGGAGGGTATTATGCTGAGGAAATAAGTCAATCAGATAAAAACATGTATCATATGACCTCACTGATATGAGGAATTTTTAATCTCAGGAAACAAATTGAGGGTTGCTGGTTTGGTGGGGGTTGGGAGGGATGGGGTGGCTGGGTGAGAGACACTGGGGAGGGTATGTGCTATGGTGAGCACTGTGAATTGTGTAAGACTGTTGAATCACAGACCTGTACCTCTGAAACAAATAATACATTATATGTTAAAAAAAAGAAGAAGAAAATAGCAGGAAGGGAAGAATGGAGTGGGAGAAATCGGAGGCGGGGACGAACCATGAGAGACTATGGACTCTGAGAAACAAACTGAGGGTTCTAGAGGGAGGGCGTTGGGGAGATGGGTTAGCCGGGTGATGGGTATTAAAGAGGGCATGTACTGCATGGAGAACTGGGTGTTATATGCAAGCAATGAATCATGGAACACTACATCAAAAACTAATGATGTAATATATGGTGATTAAAATAATGAAATTTTAAAAAGTGGGGCTCATATGCATGATATCCACAAGACTATAGTGATCTGAAAAAGGGCTATTAAAGGCTTTGTACTCTCATACTCACCCACCCCAGGACCCAGTGCTGCAGTGGCTGATCAAGGGACTCCTGGACTTTGTGTGGGAGAGGGTCATTTGTTTACTTTTGAGCATGACTCTAAAGAATAGATATTTGACACCATTTTAAGGACCTGCTAGTATTCTCTCCAGGATGGTGACTGTTGGGCACCATTTTTGCACTCTCACTTTTTTTGCTCCAGCTGGAAAGCATTAGCTTTCTTTAAAAAAAAAAATGCTTTTATTTCTTTTTCTTTCCCAGTGGGCACCATCTCTATATTTTTCCCCCTCCTTGCTCCATCCAGTGGAAGCCATCTTTGTGCTCCTTCTCTGTCATGCTCCAGACAGCCAGTAACTCCCAGAGAGGAGGGTTGTTTTTTTTAAATAATTGAAGTATATACATTGCTATATTAGTCTCTAGTGCACAATATAATGATTCAACAATTCTATACATTATACAGTGCTCATCCCAAGTGGAGTCTTAATCCCCTTTTATCAATTTCACCCATCCTCCTACCTATCTTCCCTCTGGCAACCACCAGTTTGTTCTCTATATAAGAGTCTGTTTTTTGTTTGTTTGTTTGTCCGTTTTTTCCCTTGTTTATTCATTTGTTTGGTTCTTAAGTTCAACATATGAGTACAATAATATAATATTTGTCTTTGTCTATCTCATTTACTTCACTTACATACAATCTATGTCCATCCATGTACTGGCAAATAGCAAGATCTCATTCTTTTTTATAGCTGGGTAATATTCCTTAGTATATATACACCACTTTTTTAATCCATTCATCTATGGATGGATACTTCAGTTTCTTCCATATCTTGGCTATTGTAAATAATGATGCAATAAATATAGGGATACATATATCTTTTCATTTTTTCTTTCTCTTTTTAAGATTTAGATTCCATTAACCAACATATAGTACATCATAAGTTTCAGATACAGTGTTCAATAATTCATCACTTGCATATAACACCCAGTGCTCATCACATCACCTGCCCTCCTTAATGCCCTTCACCCAGTTACCCAATCACCCACCTACCTCCCCTCCAGCAACCCTCAGTTTGTTTCATATATATATCTTTTCAAATTAGTGTTTTCACTTTCTTTGGGTAAATACCCAGTAGTGGAATTACTGGATCATATGGTAGTTATATTTTTAATATTTTGAGGAAACTCTATGCTTATATCCTCAGTGGCTCCATCAGTTTGCATTCCCACCAACAGTGTGCCAGGGTTTCTGTTTCTCCACATCCTTGCCAACACTTGTTATTTCTTGTCTTTGTGATTCTAGACATCGGGTATGAGGTGATATCTCATTGTGGTTTTGATTTATATTTCCCTGATGATTAGTCATGTTGAGCATTTTCGTATGTCTGTTGACCATTTATATGTCTTCTTTGGAAAAATATCTATTCAGGTCTCTGCCCATTTTTTATTTTTTTATTTTTTATTTTTTTTACACTTTTTAATTTTATTATGTTATGTTAGTTCCCATACAATACATCATTAGTTTTTGATGTGGTGATCCACGATCCATTGTTTTCATATAACACCCAGTGCTCCATGCAGTACGTGCTTCCTTAATACCCACCACCAGGCTAACCCATCTCCCCCTTCCCCTCTAAAACCGTTTGTTTCTCATCTCTCCCTCCAATTTCTCCCTCTTCATTTTTCCCTTCCTTCTCCTGATGTCCTCCATGCTATTCCTTATGTTCCACAAATAATTGAAACCACATGATAATTGACTTTCTCTGCTTGACTTATTTCATTTAGCATAATCTCCTCCAGTCCCATCCATGTTGATGTAAAAGTTGGGTATTCATCCTTTCTGATGGCTGAGTCATATTCCATTGTATAGTTGGACCACATCTTCTTTATCCATTCGTCTGTTGAAGGGCATCTCAGCTCTTTCCACAGTTTGGCTATTGCAGACATTGCTGCTATGAACATTGGGATGCATATGGCCCTTCTTTTCACTATATCTGTGTCTTTGGGGTAAATACTCAGGAATGCAATTGCTGGGTCATAGGGTAACTCTATTTTTAATTTTTTGGGGCACCTCCACACTGTTTTCCAAAGTGGCTGTACCAGCTTGCATTCCCACCAACAGTGTAAGAGGGTTCGCCTTTCTCCACAACCTCTCCAACATTTGTTTTTTCTTGCCCTGTCCATTTTTGCTGTTCTAACTGGTGTAAGGTGGTATCTCAATGTGGTTTTGATTTGAATTTACCTGATGGCTAATGATGATGAACATTTTTTCATGCGTCTGTTAGCCATTTGTATGTCTTCTTCAGAGAAGTGTCTTTTCATATTTTCTGCCCATTTTTGGACTTGATTATTTGTTTTTTGGGTGTTGAGTTTGGAAAGTTCTTTATAGATCTTGGATACCAGCCCTTTATCTGTAGTGTCATTTGCAAAGATCTTCTCCCATTCTGTGGGTTGCCTCTTTGTTTTGTTAACTGTTTCCTTTGCTGTGCAGAAGCTTTTTATCTTGATGAAGTCTCAGAAGTTCATTTTTGCTTTTGTTTCACTAGCTTTTGGAGATGTATCTTGAAAGAAGTTGCTGTGGCCGATGTCAAAGAGGTTACTGCTTATGTTCTCCTCTAAGATTTTGATGGATTCCTGTCTCCCATTGAGGTCTTTCATCCATTTTGAGTTTATCTTTGTGTATGGTGTTATAGAATGGTCAGGTTTCATTCTTCTGCATGTGGCTGTCTAATTTTCCCAGCACCATTTATTGAAGAGACTGTCTTTTTCCATTGCATGTTTTTTCCTGCTTTGTCGAAGTTTCTGCCCATTTTTTAAATCAGATAATTTTTTTTGTTAAGTTGCATACATTCTATATACTTTTTGGATATATCATTTGCAAATATCTTCTCTCATTTACTAGGTTGCCTTTCCATTTTGTTGCTGATTTCTTTCACTGTGCAAAAGATTTTTATTTAAGTGCAGTCCCAATAGTTTACTTTTGCTCTGCTTTTCCTTGCCTGAGGAAACATATCTAGAAAGTTATTTCTAAAGCTAATGTCAAAGAAATTACTGCCTATGTTTTTTTTTTTTCTGGAAGTTTTATGGTTTCAGGTTTCACATTAAGTCTTTAATCCATTTTGAGCTTATTTTTGTGTATGGTATAAGAAAGTGGTCTGGTTTCATTCATTTGCTTGTAGCTGTCCAGTTTTCCTAGCACCATTGGTTGAAGAGACTGTCTTTTTTCCACTGTATATTCTTGCCTCCTTTGTCATAGATTAATTGACCACATAAGTGTGAGTTTATTTCTGAGCTCTCTATGTTGTTCTATTTATCTATGTATCCACTTTTGTGCCAGTACCATTCTATTTTGATGACTACAGCTTTGTAGTATATCTTGTAATCTGGGATTGTGATACCTCCATATTTGTTGTTCTTTCTCAAGATTGCTTTGGCTATTTAGGGTCTTTTGTGGTTCCATGCAAATTTTAGGATTATTTATTCTAATTTTGTGAAAACATGCTGTTGGTATTTTCATAGGTATTGCATTAAATGTGTAGATTGCTTTAAGTAGTATGGACATTTTAAAAGTATTTGTTCTCTCAATTTATGAGCATGGGATATCTTTCCATTTATTTGTGTCATCTTCAATTTCTTTTATCAATGTTTTATTGTTTTCAGAGTACAGATTTTCCACCACCTTTGTTAAATTTATTCCTAGGTATTTTATTATTTTTGGTGCAATTCTAACTGAGGTTGCTTTCTTAGTTTTTCTTTTTGCTACTTCTTTCTTAGTGTATAGTAATGCAATCAATTTCTGCATATTAATTTTGTATCCTGTGATTTTACTGAATTCATTTATCAGTTCTAGTAGTTTCTCAGTGGAATATTTGGATTTTTTTATATATGTAGTATGCCTTCTGCAAATAGTGACAGTTTTACTTCTTCCTTATCAATATGAATGCTTTTTATTTCCTTTTCCTTTCTGATTGCTACAGCTAGGACTTCCAGTACTATGTTGAATAAAAGTGGTGAGAGTGGACATCCTTGTCTTGTTCCTGATTTAGAGAATAAGCTCTGTCTTTCAGTGTCAGGTATATTAGTTCTGCTTATTTTTTATATGGCCTTTATTATGTTGAGGTATGTTCCCTCTAGCTTAATTTGTTGAGACTTTATCATTAATGCAGGTTTTACTTTGCTGAGAATTTATTGAGAAAGTCATATTGTTTTTATCCTTTCTCTTGTTTATGTGATATATCATGTTGATTGATTTGTGATTATTGAACTACCTTTGCATTCCTGGAATAAACTCAACTTCCGTGTAGTGAATGACTTTTTTTCTAATATTGAATTAGTTTTCCTAGTATTTTGTTGAGGAATTCTGATCTATGTTCATCAGAAATATTTGCTCATAGTTCTCTCTTTTAGAAGTGTTTTTGTCTGGTTTTGGTATTAGGGTAATGCTGGCCTCATAGGATGAATTTGGAAGCTTTTCTTCCTCTTCTATTTTTTGGAATTATTTGAGGAGGTTTGGTATATACTCTTCTTCAGGTGTATGTAAAATTCAACTGTGAAACCATCTGATCCTGGACTTTTGATTGTTGGGAGTTTTTTGACTACTGATTCATTTCATTGCTAGTAATTGGTCTATTCAAATTTTCTATTTCTTCCTGCTTCAGCTTTGGAAGGCTATGTTTCTAGGGATTTATCCATTTCTTCCAAGTTGTCCAATTTGTTGGCATATACTTTTTCATAATATTATCTTCTAAACTCATGTATTTCTGTGGCATCAGTTGTTATTCTCCTCCTTCACTTCTGATTTTATTTTAGTCTTCTTTCTTTTTTTCTCTTTCTTTCTTTCTTTCTTTCCTTTCTCTCTTTCTTTTTTTATTTTTTTTGGTCTGGCTAAAGGTTTATCAATTTTATCAATCTTTTGAAATAAAATAGCTCCTGATTTTATTCATCTTATATATATATATATATACACATATATATGTAAATGTATATATATAATGGGATATCTATATTAGATTGGGATATATATATGTATATATTTCATTTTTTTCTGCTCTAATCTTTACTATTTCCTTCCTTCTGCTGACTTTGGGCTTTGTTCTTCTTTTTCTAGTTCCTTTACATGTAATTTTATACTGAGATTTTTCTTGTTTCTTGAGGTAAGCCTGTATTGTTACAAACTTTCCTTTTAGAACAGCTTTTGCTGCCTCCCAAAGATTTTGGACTATTATTTTTTTTATTTTAATTTGTCCAAATGTATTTTTAAATTTCTTCTTTGTTTTCTTGGTCGGACCATTCATTGTTTAGTAGTAGCATGTTGCTTAGCCTCCATGTATTTGTGTTCTTTCCTGATTTTTTTCTTGTGACTAACTTCTAGTTTTATACTGTTGTTGTTGGAAAAGAGGCACAATATGATTGAGGTCCCAATTTAATTAGTTTTCTTTTACAGGGCATGTTGGCTTGATTTGGTAGATTGTTATGTCCAGAACCCCGTTGTGCTCCTATGTTTGCCCAAAGCCCAGTTGAACTGGCATTTTGTCCAGAACCTGCCTGAGCTGGTGGGTTGTTCTTCCTGGAGCCCAGTTAAGCTGGAAGTTTTGCTTGGAGCCCAACTGAGCTGGCAGAAAAATCTGCTCAAACATTTCAGACCACAGTCCCCAGGTAAAGTTTCACAGGAATTAGTAGTGGGACACAAATGGTCTTATGGCCAGCATGCAGTACTGCTGATATATTAAATTAAAAGTTTGTCTTGTTTTGTATAAATAAAGGCTATTGGTGGTGGGGATCTCAGATAAGTGTGGGTCAATTATTTAAAGACTGTTGAAGGACTCAACACCTCAGGAAGACTCTGATCATAGGATAAGTTGGTCACAGAACAAGTTTTGATCTTAGGTCACCCACCAACCTCAAGAAGATTTCTGTTTAATGAGGTACACTGTAAAACATGCACAATTCCTAACATTTCCAAACATCCCTTTTAGGTATTAGTTTGGTTCCCAGAAACCCAGAGTTTTAGCTAATGAGATCCTTAAATTCTAAAGAGTCAAACAGACTACATTTTGGCACACATGCTTATTTTATGTCTAACAACAATAGTCCATGAAGTCACAGATATCTGGATAATTTTTTTAAATAACCTAAAATTGTGGTCGGTATGGGAATGCTCCAATTAGACAATATTTTTCGCTTAAGAAATTCACTTGAAAGTAAGAGTTCCCAAATTAACTAAACAGAATTGAATGCCTATATTAACTGGAATGCAGAAGTTTCCAAAAAGCTTCAAGTTTCCAAAATATTCTCATTGAGAGATTTGTTGCAAGGCTAATTAAAAATACAAGAGGTGCCTGAGAAAGAAGACTATAAGACTGATGCGAATCCCACTGCTCCCCTTAACTTTCTTTATCTGAGTACTCACAGTCTACTGATTTTATGTCTAAATTGAATTTCCATAGTGAAAAGACAGTTAAATAAAACTGACTGAGATTATAGGTGATCTTCCTCAGGTATTTTTACTCCTAGGTTAAAGATTATGGTCCACAGTAAAAGAAAATTCTCAAATCGAGGGGGAATCCTCAAAATTTTTTAAAAACATAGATTATCTCAGGGTACTAAATGAGAGAAAAATATGCAGCCAAGAGTACTATATCCAGCTAAGCTGTCACTGAAAATAGAAAGAGAGATAAAAAGCTTCCAGGACCAACAGAAACTAAAAGAATTTGCAATCACCAAACCAGCCCTACAAGAAATATTGAAAAGGGTCCTCTAAGCAAAGAGAGAGACTAAAAGTAACATAAACCAGAAAGGAACGGAGACAATATACAGTAACAGTCACCTTACAAGCAATACAATGGAACTAAATTCATATTTTCAACAGTTACTGTGAATGTAAATGGGCTAAATGCCCCAATCAAAGACACAGGATATCAGACTGGATAAAAAAGCAAGACCCACCGATATGCTATCTGCAAGAGATTCATTTTAGACCCAAAGACACCTCCAGATTTAAAGTGAAGGGGTGGGAAATGATTTACCATGATAATGGACATCAAAAGAAAGCTGGGGTGGCAATCCTTATATCAGACAAATTAGATTTTAAACCAAAGATTATATAAGAGTTGAAGAAGGACAGCATATCATACTTACAGAGTCTAACAAACAATTGTAAATATTTTTGCCCCCAACATAGGAACAGCCAATTATATAAGCCAAGTAATAACAAAATCAAAGAAACACATAAACTATAATACAGTAATAGTAGGGGACTTTAACACGCCCCTCAACACAATGGACAGATCATCTAAGCAAAAGATCAAAAAGGAAATAAGGGCTTTAAATGACACACTGGACCAAATGGACTTCACAAATATATTCAGAACATTCCATCCCAAAGCAACAGAATACACATTCTTCTCTAGCTCCCATGAAACATTATCCAGAATAGATCACATCCTAGGTCACAAATCAGATCTCAACTGGTACCAAAAGTTTGGGATCATTCCCTGCATCTTTTCAGACCACAATGCTTTGAAACTGGAACTCAATCACAAAAGAAAACTTTGGAAAGAACTCAAATACATGGAGGCTAAAAGGCATCCTACTAAAGAATGAATGAGTCAACCAGGAAATTAAAGAAGAATTTAAAAATTTTCATGGAAACAAATGAAAATGAAAACACAACTCTTCAACATCTGTGGGATGCAGCAAAGGTGGTCCTAAAAGGAATGTATATAACAATGCAAGCCTTTCTCAAGAAACAAGAAAGGTCTCAAATACACAATCTAACCCTACACTTAAGGAGCTGGAGGAAGAACATCAAGTAAAGCCTAAACCCAGCAGGAGAAGAGAAATGATGAAGATCAGAGCAGAAATCAATGAAATAGAAACCAAAAGAACAGTAGAACAGATCAATGAAACTAGGAGCTGGTTCTTTGAAAGAATTAATAAGATTGATAAACCCCTGGCCAGACTTATCAAAAAGAAAAAAAAAAGGACCCAAATAAATAAAATCATGAATCAGGGAGGAGAGATCACAACACCAAAGAAATACAAACAATTTTCAGAACATATTATGAGCAACTATATGCCAACAAATTAGGCAATCAGGAAGAAATGGATGCATTCCTAGAAACGTATAACCTACCAAAACTGAACCAGGAAGAAATAGAAAACGCAAACAGACCCATAACCAGCAAGGAAATTGAAGAAATAATAAAAATTCTCCCCCAAAACAAGAGTCCAGGCCGGATGACTTCCCAGGGGAATTCTACCAAACATTTAAAGAAGAACTAATACCTATCCCTCTGAAGCTGTTTCAAAAAATCAAAATGGAAGGAAAACTTTCAACCCTTCTATGAGGTCAGCATTACCTTGATCCCAAAACCAAAGGCCCCGCCAAAATGCAGTATTTATAGACCAACATCCCTGATGAATATGGATGCCAAAATTCTCACCAAGATACTAGCCAATAGGATCCAACAGTACATTTAAAGGACTATTCACCACAACCATGTGGGATTTATTCCTGGGCTGCAAGGGTGGCTCAACATCCACAAATCAATCAATGTGATACATCAAATTAATAAAAGAAAGGACATAAACCATATGATCTTCTCAATAGTTGCAGAAAAATCAATTGACAAAGTACAGCATGCTTTCTTGAGTAAAACCCTTCACAGTGTAGGGATAGAAGGTACACACTTCAATATCATAAAAGGCATATGTGAAAACACACAGCGAATATCACTCTCAATCGGGGAAGAACTGAGAACATTTCCCCTAAGGTCAGGAACACGGCAGGGATGTCCTCTATCACCACTGCTGTTCAACATAGTACTAGAGATCCTAGCCTCAGCAATCAGACAACAAAAAGAAATAAAAGGCACCGAAATTAGCAAAGAAAAAGTCAAACTCACTCTTTGCAAATGACTTTATACTCTATATGGAAAACCCAAAAGACTCCACCCCAAAATTGCTAGAACTCATACAGGAATTCAGCAATGTGGCAGAATATAAAATCAATGCGTAGAAATCAGTTCCATTTCTATACACTAACAATGAGACAGAAGAAAGATAAATTAAGGAATTGATTCCATTTACAACTGCACCCAAAACCATAAGATACCAAGGAATAAACTTAGCCCAAGAGGCAAAGGACTAGTACTCGGAAAACTATAGAACACTCATGAAAAAAACTGAGGAAGACAAAGAAATGGAAAAAGTTCCATGCTCATGAATTGGAAGAATATTGTTAAAATGTTTATGCTACCTAGAGCAATCTACACATTTAATGCAATTCTTATCAAAATACCATCAACATTTTTTACAGAACTGGAACAAATAATCCTAAAATTTGTATGGAACCAGAAAAGACCCCAAATAGCCAAAGGAATGTTGAAAAAGAAAAACAAAGCTGGTGGCATCACAATTCCAGACTTCAAGCTCTATTACAAAGCTATAATCATCAAGACAGTATGGTACTGGCACAAGAACAGACACAGAGATCAATGGAACAGAATAGAGAGCCCAGAAATGGACCCTCAACTCTATGGCCAACTACTCTTCAACTTCAACAAAGGATGTTGGGAAAATTGGACAGCCACATGCAGAAGAATGAAACTGGACCATTTCCTTACACTATACACAAAAGTAAACTCAAAATGGATGAACGACCTAAATGTGAGACAGGAATCCATTAAAATTCTAAGGAGAACACAAGCAGCAACCTCTTCTACCTCAGCCACAGCAACTTCTTCCTAGACACATCACCAAAGTCAAGGGAGGCATCAGCAAAAATGAACTTTTGGGACTTCATCAAAATAAAAAGATTTTACACAGCAAAGGAAACATTCAATAAAACCAAAAGACAACTGATAGAATTGGAGAAGATATTTGCAAATGAAATATCAGATAAAGGGCTAGTATCCAAAATCTATAAAGAACTTATGAAACTCAGCACCCAAAAACAAATAATGCAATCAAGAAATGAGCAGAAGACATGAACAGATATTTCTACAAAGAAGACATCCAAATGGCCAACAGACACTTGAAAAAGTGCTCAACATCACTTGGCTTCAGGGAAATACAAATCAAAACCACCAAGAGATATCACCTCACACCAGTCAGAATGGCTACAATTAACAAGTCGGAAACTACAAATGTTGGCCAGGATATGGAGAAAGGGGAACCCTCCTACAGTGTTGGTGGGAATGTAAGCTGGAGCAGCCACTCTGGAAAACAGTATGGAGGTTCCTCCAAAAGTTAAAAATAGAGCCACCTTATGACCCAGGAATTGCACTACTGGGTATTTACCCCCAAAATACAGATATAGTGAAAAGAAGGGGCACATGCACCCCCAATGTTCATAGCAGCACTTTCCACAATAGCCAAACTGTGGAAGGAGCCAAAATGCCCTTCAATAGATGAATGGATAAAGAAGATGTGGTCCATGTATAAAATGGAATATTACTCAGCCCTCAGAAATGATGAATACCCACCATTTGCATCAACATGTATGGAACTGGAGGAGATTATGCTAAGTG
Source organism: Callorhinus ursinus (assembly GCF_003265705.2). NCBI lineage: Eukaryota > Metazoa > Chordata > Mammalia > Carnivora > Otariidae > Callorhinus > Callorhinus ursinus. The sequence goes on along the minus strand of NW_027397102.1, from coordinate 6,291,266 downwards.
AAATAAGTCAAGCAGAGAAAGACAATTATCATATGATCTCTCTGATATGTGGAATTTGAGAATAAAGGCAGAGGATCATGGGAGAAGAGAGGAAAAAATGAAACAGGACCATAGCAGAGAGGGAGACAAAGCATAAGAGACTTTTATCTCAGAGAACAAACAGGGTTGTTGGAGTGGTGGGGGTGGGAGGGATGGGGTGGCTGGGTGATGGACATTGGGGAGGGTATATGTTATGGTGAGCACTGTGAATTGTGTAAGACTGATGAATCACAGACCTCTACTCCTGAAACAAATAATACATTGTATGTTATTAAAAAAAATAGAATACCTCCTGAGCTAGTTAAGAGAGGGAAATAAAAATTCATGTTATCACTTCCTTTCCAAATCCAGGCCCATTGGTTGTTAATCTTTTTTCTCCTGGGAATAACTATTTTTTTCTTGTGTATTTTATTTTAAATCCTAAGAACATGGCTTGGCTTCCTGCCTGCCTATGGCATGCATATTGTTAGTTCTTTTTTTGACTGTCTTTGGGAGTGGCTCTTAAATTCTGTAAAAATAGCATCTTTTACACCTATTTTGAGGATGCCTCTTGAGTACATGAGGCTGTTTAATACTGACAGAAATCTTTAGTGTTTTACTTGGCTAAAATCTAGCAAGATATTTTTAGAAGATTTAATACCTCAGCAATCAGAAATTGATCATTTGGCCAAATTAAAAGCTGATATTCAAATCCTGATAAAATTTGTTTAGGTCTTTTCCTCCAAGTTAAATATACCCAGAGGAAAAGAAGACTTTCTCATAGGTGGATGGATGTGTCAGTCCTTTGATGTTATCTAGGCAGCAACCCATTCTTTGAGAAATTAATAACTGTTGTCCTTATTTTATAAATCTAATCTTTAAAGGACCAGAGGTGTGTTTCCAAAAACAATTCAAAGACCAATTGTTTTTGCCAGTTCCAAAACTTCCCTTATCTATCTCAAAAGGTTTATAAGTACTGTAAAAATTATAGCCTTTAGAGAACAAAAGTCCTTCTAGAAAGTGTTTGCATTTTTCACCTGTGCCTTTACAATGTAAACATACTGTGTTCTGTCTGGTGTTCTCCAGGAATTCTTCATCTAGCCCATCTTTTTTATTTTTTTAAATTTTTAAATTATTTCTTTTTAGACAGAGAGGGGGAGGGGCAGAGGCAGATGGAGAGAGAGAATCTTTTTTTAATTAATTTATTTTAATTTAAATTCAATTAACATATAATGTATTATTGGTTTCAGAGGTAGAGGTCAGTGATTCATCAGTCTTATATAATACCCAGGGCTCATTACATCACGTGCCCTCCTTAAGGTCCATCACCCAGTTACCCCATCCCCCACCTTTCTCCTCTCCAGAATCTTAAGCAGACTCCACACCCAGCACAGAGTCAGATACAGGGCTTGATCTCGTAACCCAGAGATCATGACCTGAGCCTAAAACAAGAGTCAGATGCTTAACTACTGAATTTAACCTAAAATAGGGGCCAGATGCCCCTAGCCTATTTTTTTTTTTTGCCCCTAGCCCATCTTTTTAAAATGCAACTTCCAGTGATATAATTCTTATCAAGTAAAAACAATGGGGGAAAGATATATAAAACTTGACTTGTCAAGGACAAAAATAATTCTTAAGTGTGCTCTCCACAAATATTAAAAGAAAGCTTTGGTCATCTAGACCAATAACCTTAATTTATTGCATCTACCAGAAAAAAAAAATCAGATCCAGTTTTTATAACTAGTAAATTTTGTATGCATTTCATGGCAGTAATATTAAAATGGAAGGTATAAGGTCTGCATGTATCTGTATGTTGACATGTGTGTTTATATATGTGTTGTAAATGTGTTTCTACCTCTGGATGACACTGCTAAAACTGATTTATAAAAGAGCTTTTTTTAAGTTGGTTTAAAGGCAAGTACTTGTAAGGATTGGGCATTCTAAAACTCAAAGAGAGAAAAACCAACCCAGAAGCTTTTCAAGTTTACATGGTCTTAAAAAATATTTGATACAAAACCTACTTTGAAATTGATAGTTTCTGGGCGCCTGGGTGGCTCAGTTGGTTAAGCGACTGCCTTCGGCTCAGGTCATGATCCTGGAGTCCTGGGATCAAGTCCCGCATTGGGCTCCCTGCTCAGTGAGGAGTCTGCTTCTCCCTCTAACCCTCCCCCTCTCATGTACTCTCTCTCTCTCTCTCTCATTCTCACTCTCTCAAAATAAATAAATAAATCTAAAAAAAAAGAAATTGATAGTTTCATTAAAATAAACATGTCTTTTGGAGTTACCAACACCAAATATAATACAAATAATCAACTTTTATTCTACCTGAGTTTATTAAACTCTTGTATCTTTTGCAATTTGTCAGAAAACATGACTTAAAATGATAGCTGATTTTGTCTGTCTCGTGAAGTTTTCATGGATAATTACTAAGAACAAGTAGGTTGAATAGATAAAAAAAAAAACATTTGTAGGTAAGCTATTAAATAGCTTTCAAAGTCTTTGGTAATCTAAAACTTTGAAGTTTTCCTAGGTTAAATGATAAATTGGGTTGAATTTATTGTATATTTAATTCTTTTCCTAATAAGAATACTGAAATTTTGATTACTAAACGTAGGTTTATCTACTTTTGTCTTACAGACAAACTAAAGATAACTGTGGATCTGTTAGTAAACAACATGTTTTATGCTTTATTGAAAGAATATAGTATGAAAAAACACATTTTTAAAAAATGTTTAAATATATTCACAAATTTGCAATTAAAAATGCTGATATATTATTCACAATTGCTTTCTACTTAGTTTTTACTAGAAATTAAGGTTTCTAAGCAATGAGAATTCCAAAATGTAATTAAGACTACTGGAAATAATAAAGGAAATAACTCTATATGAAAGGAAAGTAAGGTGGGTATTTTTGGTAAGAAAGGTATGAGGAATGGGAATACATTTTTGTTGAGGAAAAATAAAATAATTTTGTCCTAAAATGAGACTCATTTATAGAGAAGGAAAACAGGACAAAAATCTAAATGAAAAAGAAAGTTGTAGAAAGTTTGTGAAAAAAGAACCTTTGGGAAAAAAATTTTTTTCAATGGTTAGAACTGACTACAATCGAAATAAATGTTTTAATACATGTATATGGACTAATTGGACTAATACCTTCAATCTAAAGTAATACAGTGACTGAATAGATTTAAAAAAATCCACAAGACCAAACTATATGCCTACAAGAGATTCATCTCAGATGAAAGGACCCACACACTTAAAGTGAAGATATAGAAAGAGATATTCCATGCAAACAGACAATGAAAGAAATCAGAGGTAATTATACTCATATCAGCTAAAGTAGACTTTAAAACATAGACTGTAATAAGTGACAGAGAAGGTCATTACATAATGATAAAAGGCGGAGTCCAAAAAATGGATATAGCATTTGTAAGTATTTATACACTCAATATAGGAGCACCAATATATAAAACAAATATTAATAGGCCTAAAGGGAAAAGTAAACAGCCATACAATAATAGTAGAAAGTTTTAAATCTTACACCAATAGATACGTCATCCAGAAAGAAAATCAATAGGGAAGATCAGCCTTAAACTACACGTTAGACCAGACAGTCTTAGATATATACAAAACACTCCAACCAAAAGCAGTAGAATACACATTCTTCTCAAGTTCCCATGGAACATTCTCCAGGATAAATCATGTATTTGGACACAAAACAAGCTTTAATAATTTAAAAAAATTGAAATCTTATTAAGCATTTTTTCCAACCATAATGGCATTAAACTATAGCTCAATTACCAAAAAAAAAAAAATCCAAAAAACCTGGAAAATTATCCAGTATATGGAGATTAAACAACATACTACTGAGTAACTGATGGTTCAGAGAAGAAATCAAAGAAGAAATAAAAATACCTGACAAAATAAAATGGAAATATAACATATCAAAACTTACAGGATGCAGTAGTAGCAGTTCCAAGAAGTTTGAGGGAAATTCATAGCAATAAATGCCTACATGAAGAAAAAAATCTAAAATAAACAACTTTACTCCTATTATAACTAGAAGAACAAACAAAGCCCAAAGTTAATAGAAGAAAGAAGAAAGAAAGAGAGAAAAATAGGAAAGAAAAAAGAAAGAAAAAAGATCACAGTGGAAATAAATTAGAGACTAAAAAAAAAAAAAATAGAAAAAAATCATTGAAACCAAGAGCTGATTCTTCAAAATATAACCAAAATTGAGAAATCCTTAGCTAGACTCACCAAGAAAAAAAGCTGACTCAAAATCAGAAATTAAAGAAGGAGTGTTACATTTGACACCTTAGAATATAAAGGATCATAAGAGAACACTGTGAACAATTATATGCCAACAAATCGGACAAACTAGAAGAAATGGATAAGTTCATAGAAACATATAATCTGCCAAGAGTGAATCATGAAGAAATAGAAAATCTGGGGGCACCTGGATGACACAGTCTGTTGAACGTCCAACTCTTGGTTTTTGGCTCATGTCATGATCTCAGGGTTGTGACACAGAGCCCTACATTGGGCCCCACACTCGGTGTGGAGTCTGCTTGAGATTCTCTCTCCCTCTGACCCTCCCACTGTGCTCTCTCTCTCTCTTTCTTTCTCAAATAAATAACTCTTTAAAAAAAGAAATAGAAAATCTGAACAAATCAATTACTAATAAGGAGATTGAACCAGTAATAAAAAACACCCTAACAAACAAAAGTTCATTATCAGATGGCTTCTCTTGGAATTCAACCAAACATTCAAACAAGAATTAATCTAATCCTTCTCAATTCTTCCAACAAATAAAAGAGTAGGAAACACTTTCAAATTCATTTCATGAGAGCAAAATTACCCTAACACCAAAATCAGGCAATGATGCCACACACACAAAAAAAAACTACAAGCCAATGTCCCTGATGAAAATAGATGCAGAAATCCTCAGCAAAATATTAACAAACTGAATTCAACAATACATTAAAAAGTCCATACATCATGATCAAATGTGATTTAGTCCATGGATGCAAAGATGATTCAACATCTACAAATCAATCGACATGATGCACCATATTAACAAAATGAAGAATAAAAATTATATGATCATCTCAATAGATGCAGTAAAATCATTTGACAAAATTGAACATCTAGTTGATAAAAACTGAGCAAACTGGGTATGGAGGAAATGTAACTTAACACAATAAAACCTAAATATGACAAGCCCACAGCTAACATTATACTGAATGGTAAAAAGCTGAAAGATTTTCCTGTAAGATCAGGAATAAGGAAAGGAAATTCTCACTACTTGTATTCAATATGGTATTGGGGGTCCTAGTCAGAGCAATTAGGCAAGAAAAATAAGTAGAAGGTATTGGAGTTGGAAAGGAAGACATAAAGCTGTCACTATTTATAGATGATATATTAGAAAACCCTAAAGAGGCCACCACAAAAACCCCATGAGAACTAATAAACAATTCAGTAGAGTTGCAGGATATAAAATTAATATATACAAAAATCTGTTTCATTTATATACATTAATAACAAGCTATCAGAAAAAGAAATTTAGAAAACAATTCCATTTATAAGTGCATCAAAAGGAAAAACAATACTGATGAATAAATTTAAACAGGAGGGTAAATGATCCATAAACTGTAATCTATAAGACACTGGTGAAACAAGTTTGAAAAGACAAATAAATGGAAAGATATTTCATGCTAATGGATTAGAAGAATTAATATTTTTAAAGTTTCCATGCTATGCAAGGCAATCTACAGATTTAATGCAAGATCTATCAAAATTCCAATAGTATTTTTTACAGAAATTGAACAAACAATCCTACAATTTGTATGGCACCACAAATAATCATGAAAAACCAAAGTAATCTTGAGAAAAAAGAACAAAGCTGGAGGCACCATATTTCCTGATTATTCAAACTATATTACAAACTAGAGTAATTAGAACAGTATGATATTGGCATAAAAAACAGGCACATAGATCAGTGGAATAGAATTGAGAGTCCAGAAATAAACTCACACATATATGGTCAATTAATTTCCAAAAAAGGAGCTGAGAATATCAGTGGGGAAAAGATAGTCTCTTCAATAAATGATATGTTGGGAAAATGGGGCAGCCACATGCAAAATAATGAAATTAGACCACTATTTTACATCACACACAAAATTCACTCAAAATGAATTAAGTCTTAAATGTAAGGCCTAAAACCATAAGACTCCTAGAAGAAAACATAGCTGCTAAGTGTCTTGACACTGTTCTTAGTAATGATTATTTGGATTTGACACCAAAAGTAAAGGCACCAAAAGTCAAAATAAACTAGTAGGATTACATAAAACTAAAAAGCTTTGGCACAGGAAAGGAAATCAGCAACAATGTAAAAAGGCAACCTGCAGAAATGGAGAAAAATATTTATGAATCATATATCTGATAGAGGGTTAATATTCAAAATATGCAAAGAATTCATACAATTCAATAGCAAAAACAAAACTGATTAAAACATAAGCAAAGGATATGAATGTATATTGTTCCAAAGAAGACATAAAGATGGCCATAAAGATGGCATGTAGAAAGATGCTCAACATTACTAATTATCAGGAAACTGCAAATCAAAACCACAATGGGATATCACCTCACACCTGTTAAAATAGCTGTTATCCAAAAGTCAAAATTACAGATGTTGGCAAGGATGTGGAGAAAAGGGAACCTTTGTGCACTGTTGGTGGAAATGTAAATTGGTGAAACCTTTATGGAAAACTAAAAATACAATAAACATATGATCCAGCAGTTCCACTTTTGGGTTTTTATCCAAGGAAAACAAACAAACAAAAAAATTAATCCACAAAGATATATACACCATCATGTTTATTGCAGCATTTTTTACAATAGCCATGACATGGAAACAGCCAAGTATATGCTGATGAGTGAATATATATATACAATGATGTAAATGGAGCTACAGAATATTATGCTATTATGCTAGGTGAAATAAGTCAGTTAGAGAAAGACACATGCCAAATCATTTCACTCATATGTGGAATTTAAGAAACAAAACAAATGAACATAACAGGGGAAAAAGAGAGGAAAACCAAGAAATGTACTCTCTTTTTTTAGATTTTATTTATTTATTTGAGAGAGAGAGAGTGCACAAACAGGAGGGGCAGGAAGCGAGAATCTGAAGCAGACTCTGCACTGAGGGCAGAGCTTGATGTGTGGCTCCATCCCAGGACAGAGAGATCATGGCCTGAGCCAAAACCAAGAGTTGGGCGCTTAACAGACTGAACCACTCAGGTGCCCCCAAGAAATAGACTCTTACCTATAGAGAACAAACTGATGGTTACCAGAGGGGGAGGTTGGTGGGGGGATGGGTTAAATAGGTGATGGGGATTAAGGAGGGTACTTGTGATGAGCACCAGGTGTTCTATGGAAGGTTTGAATCACTGAATTCTACACCTGAAACTAATATTACACTCTTAACTAACTGGATTTTTAAAAAATATTTTATTTATGTATTTGGAAAAAAGAGAGTGAGAGAGAGGCTTGAGCAGGGGAGAGTGGCAAAGGGAGAGGGACAAGCAGACTCCTTGCTGAGCAGGTTCCCCAATGCAGGACTCCATCCCTGGACCCTAAGATCATGACCTGAGCCAAAGGCAGACGCTCAACCGACTGAGCCACTCAACCACCCTTAATAACTGGAATTTAAATAAATACTTGGAAGAAAAAATAGGTAGATAGATGATGGATAGCTACATAACAGTGTAATATTATTCTGCCATTAAAAAGAATGAAATCTTGCCATTTGTGATACAGATGGACCTCCTTGAGGGTATTATGCTAAGTGAAATAGAGAAAGACAGGTGCCATATGATATCACTTATATGTGGAATTTAAGAGGAAAAAACACAGGTGAGCTCAAAAATTCAGAGAAAAAAATCACGGTTACCAGAGATGTGGGGTAGATGATGTATGAAATGGGTGAATGGGCTCAAAATTTACAAATTTCCAGTTATAAAATAAGTCATTAGGATATAATATACAGTCTAGTGACTGTAGTTAATAATACTGTATTGCATATTTCAAAGTTAATATGAGCTGATAACTTAGAAGTTCTCGTCATAAGAAAATATATTTTGTAACTATATGTGGTGATATGTTAACTAGACTTACAATGGTGTTTATCTTGCAATACATACAAATACTGAATTATGTTTTACACCTGAAACTAATATAATATTATATGTCAATCGAGAAAATGTATATCCAGACATCTAATGACATTCTCAAAACAAGGGTAAATTTCTAAAAGAAATCAGAGAGGAAAGATAGGTCATATACAATAGAAAGCAACTAAACTAATAACCAACATCTTAGAGCAACAGGGAAGATAGAAGATAAATTATATGTTCAAAGTGTTGACAGAAGATAATTTTTAACATAGGATTGTGTAGCCAACAAATTTATCCTTTAAGGACAAGTGTAAAATAAAGATCTCTGGATAATATATCCTAATGGACCTTCACTAAAATAACTTCTAAAGTATAATACAGGTAGGAAAAAAGGTAATACCAGAAGGTGGGTCGGTAATGATAGAAAGAATGAGGACCAAAGAATTTGGCAAATATGTAGATAAATCTAAGTGACCATTTTTTAAAAATTAAAAACAACGTCTATGGGATTTTAAATGACAGAAAATCAATAATTTAGAAGTTGTGCAATTGAAGTAAAGGTGTTTTAAGTAAAAATGTTTAACTTTTTTGAGAAGTAGGTTAAGATATTATTTTTAGGTATTTAAAATTATGTACACATAGTAAAATTTCAAGGGTATATAATAAAAATAGAGTTTATATATTTTAAAGTAAGTGACAGAAAAGTAAGTTATTGGACTCCAGAAACTTAGAACCCTGAACATTTGTGAACTCTTCCAGGTCAATGTAGCTGTCACTAAGACTTTCTAGTTTACAAATAATAAAGTGCCATTGGATCTTTTTTGATTCTTCAATAGATATAATAGATTTAAGTAATGCACTAATGCTGTAGACCTAAAAGAAAAAGAAAAAAATCTAACTTCAGTTCTAGGGGTGATGCTGTTTTGGAATGTCTAGATAACCATCAATTCCCTGTTGCTGGTTTTATATAACCTCTTAGACCTGGGTGAATAAGAATAGTGTCCTGCAAAATTAAGCTGCATGTGGAACATAACTGCAGAGTTCTACAGACTACCTTCACATTAATTCATTAATGCTCTAAAAAAGAAAAAGAGATGCCTGCACTCTAGTATCCTGAGATTCACCTCTGCTTCCTCTGCAGTCCTATTTAGATCAATGATTCTTAAACCTGACTGCACTTTGAATCACCTGGAGAGTGTTAAAATCTACAAGTGGCCAAGCCCTTCTCCAGACCAGTTAAATTAGAATTTTGTGATTGATCAAGAATAGGTTGCTTATCCCCAGTCCCAGCCTTTGAAAATATTTTGAAATTGCCTATATCACCTTCCATCCCTTTTGTCAGGATCTAAGTATCCATTATCCACCCAGGCCGGCCTTGTTTCCAAAGCTTCATATTTCTGAACCTGTCACTCTCCCCTCAAAGCCTATCCTTTTGTAGTCCATTATCTCAATTCCAGCAAATAACTGACTAATCTTAAGTACTGAGTCATGACAAGAGTGTTAGTGACTAAAGATAGCTTAGTGTGTTCTCTAGAGGGAGAAGAGAGAAAAAGGGAGTTGTAGTTTAACAGGAGAATTCCAATAATGGAGAATATAAACACAAAGGAATGAATATGGAAAGAAGTAACTCCAAGCATTATATCGGAAGGTGCAAATGAGATATTTGGTACAAAATTCATATGAGAGCTCCAAACTTACCTGAAGTTAGTTACAGTTTCTGTATATGTATAATTTGACCTGTGAATATAATCTTCTTCACATGGGAGTAGAAATTGCATTTATTCCAGAGAATGGAATGGGCTAGACAGGGAAGATGAAAGGAAAGTAAAAGATAGTAAATCTTTTCTGATGGTTCCTACAAGAGCAAAGGTGTTCCAGCAAGTGTTCGTGCTCTCTGCTGCTGAATCCATATATATTTTTAGGGGTAGAGAAATAACTTTAACTCCTTACTTGTTTTCTGAGAATAATTTAATGAACAATGAGAAGAAATATATTGTTCTTAGGCTGAAGGGAAAATATTTTAACAATTTTTTCTAGGGGATTGGGAAAAGGTGATGGAGGAGTAGGGGACCCTATTACAACTGGTCTCTGGAATTGAGCTGGATATCTACCAGACCACTAAGAGCACCCACGAAATTAGCCTGAGATGTAAGAAGATCTGGATCTGTACAAACAAAAGATTGCAGGTGGTTGGTTTCCAGGTATGAAGCAGGGAGCCATGAATCTGCAGGCAGATATCAGAGGATAAACAGCAGTGTGAGGGAGCCTGGCCAAGGGGATCCTATACCACTGGTGAGCAATAGCCTCCCGGGTTGGGGACGGGCACAGGCTCAAAGACCAGTAGCAGCAGGGAAAGGACTTTAAGGCAGCCCCTTGAATGGAAACCTGGAGCTGTGGGGTCATACATGCAAACTGGGGGTGGTTAGTGGGTTTAGAAGCACAAAGGGCAGAGACATGCTCTGACCTGGAGGCAAGGACTGGGAGCGCTGTGGAGGGGCAAACAACCCAGGAGGCTGCAGTTTATACCAGCACAGACAGAAATGGAGACAGTGTGGCCTGCAGAGCTCACTGAAGAACAGACTGCAATTTCTCTGCTCCGAGGGAGAGGGTTGGAAACGGTCACTTCTGCTCTGACTCTCGGAAAAGACGCAGAAAGCTGACAGAGAAAGCCACCAGAGAACAAAGCTCCAAAAAAAACAGTTCTCACTGAGCCCATCCCCCACCACAGGGCAGCAGGGCAACTCTGCCCAAACAGGGTGGCCTGAGTAACATCACAGCAGACCCCTCCCCCAGAAGACAGACTGGGAAAACAAGAGGCCAGCAACCCTAAGGTCCCTAGAAAACAGATGCATCTTGCTTGGGTTCTAGTCAATAATTTGGATTCTATATATTCCCTCAAACACCTCTCTACAAAATGACTAGGATGAGAAAACCCCAAAATAGGAAAGACTCAGAGATTATGACTTACACTACAGATTTACAAATGAATGCAGATATAACCAAGATGTCAGAGATGGAATTCAGGCTAGCAATTGTGAAGACAATAGCTGGAATGGAGAAATCAATTAATGGCAACATAGAGTCTCTAAGGCAGAAATGAAAGCTGAATTAGCAGAACTTAAAAATGCTATCAATGAGATCCAATCTAATCTAGATAATCAAACAGCTAGGGTAAGTGAGACAGAAGAATGAATTAGTGACCTGGAAGACAATTTAATAGATAAAAAGGGAAAAGAGGAGGCCAGGGAAAAACAACTCAGAATCCATGAAAAGAGAATCAGAGAAATAAGTGACACCATGAGTGTTCCAATGTCAGAATTATTGGAATCCCGGAGGGGGTGGAGAGCGAGAGAGGACTAGAAGATATATTTGAGCAAATTGTAGCTGAGAACTTCCCTAATCTGGGGAATGAAACAAACATCCGTGTCCTAGAGGCAGAGAGGACCCATCCCAAGAACAAGGAAAACAGGCCAACACCACAGCATGTAATAGTAAAACTCGCAAATCTTAGAACAAAGGAAACCATTTTAAGGGCAGTTAAGGGGAAGGGATTACTTCCGTATAGAGAGGAACATCAGAATAACGTCACACCTATCCACAGAGACCTGGCAAGCCAGAAAGGGCTGGCAAGACATATTCAGGGTACTAAACAAGGAGACCATGCAGCCAAGAATACTTTACCTGGCAAGGCTGTCATTTAGAATGGATGGAGAGATGCAGAGCTTCCACAACTGGCAGAAACTAAATGAATATGTGACCACTAAGCTGGCCCTGCAAGAAATATTAAGGGGGTTCTATAAAAGGAGAAAGTCCCCAAGAGTGATATACAACATAAATTTACAAGGACAATCTATAAAAACAAGGTCTTCACAGGCAATATGATGACAAATAGTTCATATCTTTCAATAATCACTCTCAACGTGAATGACTTAAATGCTCCCATAAAGTGGCACAGGGTTGCAGATTGGATAAAAAGACAGGACCCATCCATATGCTGTCTACAAGAGACTCATTTTGACCCTAAAGATACATCCAGACTGAAAGTGAAGGGGTGGAGATATATCTTCCATGCCAGAGGACCTCAAAAGAAAGCTGGGGTAGTAATTCTTATATCAGAAAATTAGATTTTAAACTAAAGACTGTAGTTAGAGACACAGAAGGACACTATAACATTCTTAAAGGGTCTATCCAATAAGAAGATCTAACAATTGTAAATATCTATGCCCCCAACATGGGAGCAGCCATCTACATAAGCCAACTGTTAACCAAAATAAAGAGGCATATTGATAACAATACGTTAATTGTAGGAGACCTCAATAATCCACTCTCAGCAATAGACAGATCATCTAAGCAGAAAAATCAAAAAAGAAACAAGAGCTTTGAATGACACACTGGACCAGATGGACCTCATAGATATATACAGAACATTACAACCTAAAAGAACAGAATACTCATTCTTCTCAAGCGCACATGGAACTTTCTCCAGAATAGACCACATACTGGGTCATAAATTAGGACTCAACCAATAACAAAAGATTGAGATTATTCCCTGCATCTTCTCAGACCATAATGTTTTAAAACTGGAACTCAATCACAAGAAAAAATTTGGAAGAAATTCAAACACTTGGAAGCTAAAGACCACTCTGCTCAAGAATGTTTTTGTCAACCACGAAATCAAAGAAGAACTTAAACAATTAATGCAAACCAATGAGAATGAAAACACATTGATCCAAAGCCTATGGGATACGGCAAAGGCGGTCCTAAGGGGAAAATACATAGCCATCCAAGCCTCACTCAAAAAAAAAAAAGAAAGAAAAAAAGAAAAATCCTGAATTCACCAACTAACTCTGCACCTTAAAGAACTAGAGAAAAAGCAACAAATGATGTCTAAGCCACGCATTAGAAGAGAAATAATTAATATTAGAGCAGAGGTCAATTAAGTAGAAACCAAAAACACAGATTAGATCAACGAACCTAGAAGCTGGTTCTTTGAAAAAATTAATAAGATCGATAAACCACTGGCGAGACTTATCCAAAAGAAAAGAGAAAGGACCCAAATTAATTAAATTATGAATGAAAGGGGAGAGATCACGACTAACACCAAGGAAATAGAAGCAATTATTATCAACAACTATATGCCAATAAACTGAGCAATCTTGATGAAATGGAGGCCTTCCTGGAAACCTATAAGCTGCAAAGACTAAAACAGGAAGAACTTGACAAGCTGAATAGGCCAATAACCAGTAATGAGATTGAAGCAGTGATCAAATCCTCCCAAAAAACAAGAGTCCAGGGCCTGATGGATTCCCTGAGGAATTCTACCAAACATTCAAGGAAGAAATAATACCTATTCCCCTGAAGTGTTTCAAAAAATAGAAACAGAGGGAAAGCTTCCAGACTCATTCTATGAGGCCAGGATTACCTTAATCCCCAAACCAGACAAAGACCCCATCAAAAAGGAGAATTTCAGACCGATATCCCTGATGAATATGGATTCCAAAATCCTCAACAAAATCCTAGCTAATAGGATCCAACAATACATTAAAAGGATCATCCACCACGACCAAGTGGGATTTATCACTGAGATGCAAGGGTGGTTCAGCATTCGCAAATCAATCAATGTGATATAACCCATTAATAAGAGGAGAGAGAAGAATCATATGGTGCTCTAATTTGATGCAGAAAAAGCATTTGAGAAAATCCAGCATCCTTTCCTGATTAAAACTCTTCAGAGTATAGGGATAGAGGGAACATTCCTCAAGTTCATAAAATCCATCTATGAAAAACTCACAGCAAATATCATCCTCAATGGGGAAAAACTGAGAGCATTTCCCTTAAGATTAAGAACATGTCAAGGATGCCCACTCTCACCACTGTTGTTCACATAGTACTAGAAGTCCTAGAAACAGCAATCAGACAACAAAAAGAAATGAAAGGTACTCAAATTGGCAAAGAAGAAGTCAAACTCTCTCTTTTCACAGATGACATGATATTTTATGTGGAAAACCCAAAAGACTCCACCCCCAAATTACTAGAACTCATACAGCAATTCAGTAATGTGGCAGGATACAAAATCAATGCACAGAAATCATTTGCTTTCTTATACACTAACAATGCAACTGTAGATAAAGAAATTAGAGAAATGATTCCATTTACAATATCACCAAAAACCATAAGATACCTCAGAATAAACTTAACCAAAGAGGTAAAGGATCTATACTCTAGGAACTACAAAACACTCATGAAAGAAATTGAGGAAGACCCAAAAAGATGGAAAAACATTTCATGTTCATGGATCGGAAGAGTAAACATTGTTAAAATGTCTATGCTACCCAGAGCAATCTATATCTTCAATGTCATCCCGATCAAAATTCCAATGACACTTTTCAAAGTGCTGGAACAAACAATCCTAAAATTTGTATGGAATCAGGAAAGACCTTGAATAGCCAAGGAAATGTTGAAAAAGAAAAACAAAGCTGGGGGCATCACATTGCCCGATTTCAAGCTATATTACAGAGCAGTGATCACCAAGACAATATGGTTACTGGCACAAAAACAGACATATAGACCAATGGAACAGAACAGAGATCCCAAATATGGACCCTCAACTCTATAGTCCAATAATCTTCGACAAAGCAGGAAGTAATATGCAATGGAAAAAAGACAGTCTCTTCAAAAAATAGTGCTGGGAACATTGGACAGCCACATGCAGAAGAATGAAACTCGACCGTTCTCTAACACCATACACAAAGATAAACTCAAAATGGATGAAATACCTCAATATGAGGGCAGGAATCCATCAAAATCCTAGAGGAGAACATAGACAGTAATCACTTTGGCATCGGCCACAGCAACTTCTTTCAAGATACATCTCCAAAAGCTAGTGAAACAAAAGCAAAAATGAACTTCTGAGACTTCAAGATAAAACCTTCTGCACAGCCTAGGAAACAGTCAACAAAACAAAGAGGCAACCCACAGAATGGGAGAAGATCTTTTCAAATGACACTACAGATAAAGGGCTGGTATCCAAGATCTATAAAGAACTTTCCAAACTCAACACCCAAAAAACAAACAATCAAGTCCAAAAATGGGCATTAGATATGAACAGACACTTCTCTTAAGAAGACATACAAATGGCTAACAGACACATGAAAAAATGCTCATCATCTTTAACCATCAGGGAAATTAAAATCAAGACCATATTGAGATAGCACCTTACACCAGTTAGAATGGCAAAAATTGACAAGGTAAGAAACAACAAATTTTGGAGAGGTTGTGGATAAAGGGGAACTCTCTTACACTGTTGATGGGAATGCAAGTTGTTACAGCCACTTTGGAAAACAGTGTGGAAGTTCCTCAAATAATTAAAAATCGAGATACCCTATGATCCAGCAATTGCATTCCCGGGTATTTACCCCAAAGACACAGATGTAGTGAAAAAAGGGTCATATGCACCCCAATGTTCATAGCCGCAATGTCTGCAATAGCCAAACTGTGGAAAGAGCCAAGATGCCCTTCAACAGATGAATGGATAAAGAAGATGTGGTCCATATATACAATGGAATATGACTCAGCCATCAGAAAGGATGAATGCCCAACTTTTACATCAACATGAATGGGACTGGAGGAGATTATGCTAAGTGAAATAAGTCAAGCAGAGAAAGTCAATTATCATATGGTTTCACTTATTTGTGGAAAATAAAGAATAGCATGGAAGACATTAGGGGAAGGAAGGGAAAAATGAAGGGTGGGGAAATCGGAGGGCGAGATGAATCATGGGAGACTATGGACTCTGAGAAACAAACAGGGTTTTAGAGGTGAGGGGGGATGGGGGATTGGTTAGCCTGGTGATGGGTATTAAGGAGGGCACGTCCTGCATGGAGCACTGGGTGTTATATGAAAACAATGGATCGTGGATCACCACATCAAAAACTAATGATGTTATATATGGTAACTAACATAACATAATAAAATTAAATTAAATTTTTAAAAGATTTGTTTCTATGGAAGCCTCTCCTTTTTTACTAGATGCCAAAGCAAAAACGTACACCTTCCCATAATTAATAAAAATGTACTAACATGTTTTCAATTGATATAAGAAATATAAGATGGGTATTAGGCAAAGTTAGAACATGGTGAAAAAACATTCAGTTGTGTTCCCCACTTAAGCTATATTTATCTTGAAGACTTAAATCTCTTGTATAATAGTCAAGGATCATCATTTTATCTCCTTCTTAATCTTTATGTAGTGTTGATGATTTTGCATTGCTTGCCTGAGACAAAACTTGATATGTGAACTTATAACCTTCAAAAATTTCAAAATTTTCTCATAAAGTTTTCTTCTAATTACCACTTAGTTGTATTTGATGTTTTCTTTAAAACTCAAAATGGAATTTTAAAAAAAAGTGAAGTACCACTAACTGCTTTTTAAGTTTTTATTTAAATTCCAGTTAACATACAGTGTAATATTAGTTTCAGGTGTATAATTTAGTGATTCACCACTTACATAAAGCACCCGGTGCTCATCACAAATGCTCTCCTTAATCTCCATCACCAATTTAACCCAAGCCCTCACTCACCTCCCTTCTGGTAACAATCAGTTTGTTCTCTATAGTTGAGTCTTTTTCTTGGTTTGCCTCATTCTCTCTTTTATTCCCCCTATGCTCATTTGTTTTGTGTCTTAAATTCCACATATGAGTGAAATCTTATGGTATTTGTCTTTCTCTGACTGACTTATTTTGCTTAGCATACAGTGCCTACAGTTAGTGGTACTTAACCACTAACTTTAAATTATCACAGTAACAAGGAACAAAGCAAATATGGCTACATGTAAGGTATAGTTAATCCAGAACTTTTCCCCAGTTGAGCTTTTGTTCCAAAATGGCTAAAATAAGCAAGTGCCTTGCTTGGTGTTTGACCTACTTTCTCTAACCTTCCTAGATTTCTTGGAGGCTTAACAAGAGTCTGCCCAAAGTTAGGCCACAAAAGGGAAAAGAAAGCATGGAAAGTTAGAGTCCTTCTGAGGCTGACTTCAGGGTGAAAGTCATGGTTGAAACATTTATGCTAAAGTGTGGACCTAAAAGAAAATGTAAAAGGTAAACCTATTCCCAAATAACAGAAGTGATCATTGTCATGCACCATTTGAAAAGCATGTCATACCTATCACTAACAGACTAAAAGAGCTTTTGAACAGATTGGTTTATCTAGTCATGACCAGTGCCAGTTTGGAGGTTAAGCAGAAGCAGATTGCAAATATGGCATGCCTTTCATTTTGTGCTCACTAACACAAAAGGAACTCCAAAATTGTCTTTGTGTCATTAACACTTTTCTATGCCCCCTGCTGTGAGTCCACGAACAAATTCAACCCAGGGCATTGGAGTACACTAGTTCATTTGTCTTATTTCTGAAGGATCTGACTGATACCGATCCAACCCTCATGCCGAATGGGAGATTAATGGCTTGGTATGGATAAAATAACGATAGTTTTCCTTTGGGATTGACATTTTGGGGCCAAAGTCAGTTTTATTTGTAATTTATTTTTATTTAATTACATTGTAAGCATAGAGGGAAGGGGACGTGTCCATGAATTTTCTGCATTTATAGAAAAAAATGAATGTGCATGATTTTATCAAAATAAACATTTTTAAAGATTTTATTTTTAAGTAATTTCTACACCCAGTGTGGAGCTTGAACTCACAACCCTGAGATCAAGAGTCACACTCCACTGACTGAGCCAGCCAGGCACCACAAAACACAAATTTTACAGAGAAAAAGAATATGTGACCTATTGATCTGAAAAATTACTTGGAGTATCTCTGTCTACAATTTTTTTTAATATTATGGTAGTATTTTTTGTTGCTGTTGCAGGATCTGTGAGCACAAATTAGTCACAGCTTGAACGTCTGTGTATATGAGTAAGATGGTGAAAGAATATATAAAAATAAATTATGTCAAAAATTGTTCCAGAAAAGGAAGAAAACTATATTTGAGTAAAAGAATGGAAATAAGCATAAGATGTCAGAAATTGAGAAGGAAAAACAAGTTGAAGAATAAAAACGGAAAAGATAAGCAGTATATACATTATTCCATTCCAGTGGGACTGCAGCATACAAAATGATAATAATTAATATTTGTTCACCTTTTTCAATGAGCTGGGTACAGTTCCAAGTAATTTAAATACATTTACTCATGTAATCCTCAAAGAGGTTGGTATGATTATTATTCCCATTTTATAGATGAGGAGTAAGGAAAATGAGACACAGGGCTAAGTAACTTTGCCAAGGTCATACAACCAGCACGTTGAAATTCTTAGATTTAAAACAAACAAACAAAACAAAAACCAAAAACCAAAAACTTAGATTCTAAATTAGGCAGTCTGACTCCAGAACCCATATTCTCAAGTACTACAATATGATGTGAGAAACCAGAGTCCCACTTTTCCTATTAAGAACCTCTTTTAACATCTTCTTCAGCAATGCTTGTGAAACTGGGGAAGAAAAAACAATGAAATCCTTTGGGTAAATACACTTAAAAAATTCTGAACCAACTACTATTTAGTCCAAATAATGGGCAAATGATTTTACTCATACCCTTGCATGGAGCCAGGACTCTAGAATGCAAAATGAAAAAGTGCAATGGTTTTTGTTAATGTTACATGTCCAGATTAGACCTCCTGATTTTATTCATTGCCATGGTCACATCTTGAACTTTGTCATCACATGGATAATTAAATAAACATGGAAGAAAAGTCAAATTAAGATGGCAGAAGAAAAAAAAGCCAAGGACTTCCACTTCTGGCTATGATGATATAATTTGTATCAGATTAAACCTCCCTGTAGGAACACTTATAAAGACTTGATAAAATTTTTAAAACCCTTGCTTATTTGAAAGTGTCATATAACAATAGAGGCATTTAGGACTTGAGAAGCCAAAATCCTAGAGAGAGGGAAACGTATTTAAGTGAGGCAAACCAGATCTGATCTTTTTTTTTTTAACAATTTGCTTTTACTTGGTGTGGTGCATGGAAGTTGAACAGAAATTGGTAGCATAAGGTTTTCCATGGTCCCATAAGGAGACTATGGAAAGACAAAAATCAGAGTTAAATATTTGAGAAGAATGAACTGCAGAGACCTTAGCTGTGCAGCCAGTGAGATGGGAATGGAAAATGACACATGCCCAAGAAATCAAGTGAAAAACATATGCTAAAAAATTAAGCATAACTTTCAGACTATTGACAAAACAAGAGAAATAAAAATTAAAATTCAGGGCTTTCCAAGTTGAGGGGCCCTGGAAAACTCCTTGGATTGTAGTTAAAATTCTTGAAGAACTGCACTATATGAGTAAGGGCAAAACAGAAATAGACCAGCATTCAAAATGACTGAAAACAAACCTAGAACTATCTCAGTTTCTTATTGAATCAAGGTGTTCTGTCCCTACCATTAGTACAGTCCAGAAGAAACTTAAATCCTGTCTATAATAAGATAATATCCAGATCCCCAACAGGTTTTTATATGCAATGCCTAATATGTAAAATCTCAATAGAAAATTGGAATCTATGGGCAACCTGTTGGGACCCCTCTCACTCTTGAGAACTTTTTCTATATCTTCACTTAATAAACTTCTACTGTTTTACTCATACACACAAAAAAGAAAATTGGAATATATATAAATAATATAATGAATATTATAGAACCAAACAATAAAATATTTGAAATCAATATCTTAATATACAGTTTTAACAATACATTAGAAACAACAAAAAAGATTAGTAGATTGGAAAATAGGTCATATGAATGGATGGCATAAGGGAAAAGAGGATGAAAATAAGAAAAAGAGCATAAGACATAGGGTACATATGAAAAAGATCTAGCATATGCAATTGGAATCCTGTAAAGAGAGGGAAAAAACAGGGAACAAGAATATATTCGAAGAGATCTGGCAAAAATTTAACAGAACTGATGAATGTCAGGAAGCTCTAGAATCATGATAGTCTAAAAACATCAAGCAAAACATAAGATGAACATAGGGGAAGGGAAAGAAAAAGAAAATAAGATGAAAGCAGAGAAGGAGGCAAATCAAAAGAGACACTTTTTTTAAAGACTTTATTTATTCATGAGAGACAGAGGTAGGGAGAGAGGGAGAGAGAGAGAGAGAGAAGCAGAGGGAGAAGCAGGCTCCCAGGGAGGAGGGAGCCCGATGCGGGACTCGATCACAGGACCCTGGGATCATGACCTGAGCTGAAGGCAGACGCTTAACCATCTGAGCCACCCAGGTGCCCAAAAGAGACTCTTAACTATAGGAAATGAACTGAGGGTTGCTGGAGGGGTGGTGGGTGGGGGGATGGGGTAATTGGATGATGAGCATTGAGGAGAGCACTTGAAGTAATGAGCACTGGGTGTTGTATGCAACTGATGAATAACTAAATTATACCTCTGAAACTAACAATACAGTATGTTAATCGAATTTAAATAAAAAAATAAATAAAAACACGAAGCAGATTAAATTCAAAGAATGCCACACTAGACACATTATAGTAAAATTGATCAAAAATAAAGGGAAAGGGGGGTAGCTAAGACGGTGCCACAGTAGGAGGCTTCTAGGCTTGCATCATCCCTTAAACACAGCTAGATAACTATCAAATCATTCTGAATACTCAAGAAATCGACCTGAGGATTGACAGAACAAACTGCACAACTAGAGGGAGAAAAGAGGCTACTTCAAGGAAGGTAGGAAATGTAGAGACATGGTTTTGGGGAGAAACAGATCACAGGTGCTGTGGAGGGAAGGGAGCCCTCGTTGTGGAAAGAAGTGAGAGAGAGTGGAGTGCACAGGGATACACACAAAAAGAATAATTCCCCAAAGCCATTAGCTAAGAAAATGAGAGGGATTTAATTTCCTGAGTTTTTGTGTCCAGCAGGACTCAGACTGGACTTTTAGAGGTTCAGACTTGACGGATAGACACTTGAGGCTGCTGCCCTACTCTTAGAGCATAGGCAGACAAGAAACCCTGGGGTAGACTGTGCGATCTGGGGATTCCCTAAGGGGCATGGGGAGAGGCATTTTGTACATTTTGGAGCACATCTGTGAAAGGTGGCATTGCCTCTCTAGGGACAAAAGAACCAGCTCCCCTACCCCTCAGCATAGGTGCACAGATGCCTGCTGAGGGTGGCTAATCCAGACACTGGTTGTTAAGTCTGCTTTCTCCAAACCCCATGTTCCTGTGCTCTGGCATGACTGCCCTTCTGGGTCAAAACTGCATCAGTCCCAGCTCGGTGACATCCTTTCCCAGAAGACCAGGGTATATCCCAGCCACACCAATTTCCTGAAGTTTGGAATTTTTTAAAAGATTTTATTTATTTATTTGAGAGAGATAGAGAGAGCATAAAGAGGAGGAAGGGCAGAGGGAGAAGCAGACTCCTCGATAAGCAGGGAACCTGAGGCAGGGCTCCATCCCAAGGCCCTAGGATTATGACCTGAGCTGAAAGCAGACACTTAACTGACTGAGCCACCCAAGTGACTCTGAAATTTGGAATTTTAAAAGTCAGCAAGACCTGACTAGGGTAGAACTCAAGGTGTGTTGCACTTCTCCAGGCTGTCAAGTGACCCAGAGACAATGAGAAATCAGCAATCTGAGAGATGCCTGTGACACACAAGGGGAAATTATTTGCTCTTCTGAAAGTGCTTCTCTGAGAACAGCAGGCACAGACTCCCTTCTCTGGGGACAAAGGAGCAGACTGGCACCATATCCCTCCCCACCCCTCAGCATAAACCCAATTCAGTAAACAGAACAGCACCAAAACTGGCTACCTAATTGCTTATAACAAGTCCCACCCCCCTACTCTCTACTGGTACTGCTTTTCTCAGGCAAGTGTGCCTTAGGACCAGCACAGGGGGCCCCTGCCCCAGAAGACAAGCACAAACCCCCACATGCACCATGTCTACTGATCATAAAGTTCTGCAAAACGTCAGTTCTAATGGAAATACCATTAGGTCTCTTTAGACAAGCAGATCAGAGTACATCTAATTAAAATAAACACACTCTGGCGAAGGTCCAAACAATTCCCACTGCAGACAAGGAGAGCCTCTGCAGATGACTGACCTGAGGGATAGAGCAGCCAAAACACAGCAGCAGAGTGCACATATCACACACCAGAGACACTACCTGAAGTGACAGTCCCTGGACATTATATGACCTTTTTTTCATTATGCCACCAAGAGCAGGAAACATAAGACACTTTCACAACACACATAAGAAGATAAAGACCTACACAAAATGTGAAGATGGAAGAATTCATCCCAAAAGAACAAACAAGAAAAGGTCACAGGCAGAGATCTAATTAAAACAGTTATAAGCAATATGCCTGATGGAGAATTTAAAGTAACAATCATAATGAAACTATGTAGACATGAGAAAAGGATGGAAGACATCAAGGGGACCGCTTCCATAGAGATAAAAGAGCTAAAAAAGCAATCAGGCCAAAACGAAAAACTAACTGGATATAATGAGCACAAGGATGGAAGAAGCAAAGGAAAAAATAAGTGACATAAAAGATAGAATTATGGAAAATAATGAACCTGAACAAAAAAAGAAAGCAAAATTTTGGATCAGGAGAGTAGAGTCAGAGAATTCAGTGACTCCATCAAACCTAATAACACTGGTATCATAGGTGTCCCAGAAAAAGAAGAGAGAGAAAAGGCAGCATAAGGTTTTTTTAGGAAATTATGGCTAAAAACTTCCCTAATCTAGGGAAGGAAACAGATATACAAATCCATGACACACAGAGAACACCCAACAAAACCAACAAAAGGAGGCCAACACCAGGACATATTGTAGTTAAATCTGCAAAATTTACTGATAGAGAAAAAATTCCTAAAAACAGCAAGACAAAAGAAGTCCCTAACTTACAAGGGAAGAACAAAAAGTTTAGCAGCAGATTTCTCCAGAGAAAGGTGGCAAGCCAGAAGAGGGTGGCATGATATATTCAACATGCTGAATGGTAAAACTATGCAGCCAAGAATACTCTATCCAGCAAGGCTATCACTCAGAAGACAAGAGATAAAAAGATTCCAAGACAAAAACTAAAGGAGTTCATGAGTACTAAACAAGTCCTGCAAGAAGTATTAAAGGGGACTCATTGAGTTGGAAAAAACAAAAGATCAAAGGCAACAAAAATAACAAAGGATCAGGAAAAATTTCCAGAATCAATGACAAAACAAGTAATTAAATGGCAACAAATACATATCTATCAATAATTAATCTGAATGTAAATGGACTAAATTTTCCAATCAAGACATAGGGTATCAGAATGGATTAAAAAAAAAAAAAAACACCTATCCATATGTTGCCTAAAAGAGACTCATTTTACACTTTAAAACATGAGCAGATTGATAGTGAAAGGATGTAGAAATATTTATTATGCAAATAGATGTCAAAAGAAAGCAGGAGTAGCCATCCTTATATCAGACAACCTAGATTTTAAACCAAAAATTGTAAGAAGAGATGAAGAAAGGCACTATGTCATAATAAAGTGGACTATTCATCAAGATCTAACAATTGTAAATATTTATGCCCCCAAATTGTGAGCAAATATATAAAACAATTAATAACACTCACAAAAGAACTCACTGATTATAATACAATAATATTACGGGACTTTATCACCCCATTTACACCAATAGATCACCTAAACAGAAAATAAAAAGGAAACAGTGGCTTTGAATGACAAACTGGACCAAATGGACTTAACATATATTCAGAATATTTCATCCTAAAACAGCAGAATACACATTCTTTTTGAGTGCACATGAGACATTCTCCAGAATATATAACATCATAGGTCACAAATCAGGCCTCAACAAGTACAAAAAGTTGAGATCATACAATGCACCTTTTCTGAACACAATGCTATAAGACTTCAAGTCAACCACAAGAAAAAAAGAATGGGAAGACCACAAACACATGGAGGGTAAAGAACATTCTGCTAAGAAATGAATGGGCCAAGCAAGAAATTAAAGAAGTAATAAAAAAATACACAGAAACAAACAAACCTGAAAACACAATGGTCCAAAATCTTTGGGATGTAACAAAAGTGGGCCTAAAAGGGAAATATATAGCAATACAGGCCTAACTCAAGAGGCAAGAAAAACCTCAAATAATCAACCTGACCTTACACCAAAAGGAGCTAGAAAAAGAACAACAAATGAAGCCTAAGCCAGCAGAAGAAGGGAAATAATAAAGATTAGAGTAGAAATAAATGGTGTAGAAACTAAAAAAACAGTAGAGTAGAACAGATAAATGAAACCAGGAGCTGGGTTTCTAAAAAAATTAATAAAATTGATGAACGGCTAGCCAGATTTATCAAAATGAAAAGAGAAAGACCCCAAATAAAATCACAAATGAGAGAGGAGAAATAAAAATCTACACCACAGAAACACAAACAATTTAAGAGAATATTATGAAAAAATATATATCATCAAATTGGACATTCTGGAAGAAATGGATAAATTCTTGGAAACATATTATATGTGTGAATTGAACTGAAATTGAAACAAGAAGAAATAGAAAACTTGAACAGGCTGATAACCAGCAAAGGAATTGAATCAGTAATTAAAAATCTCCCAACAAATAAACGTCCTGGGCCAGATGACTTCACAGGGGAATTCTACCGAACATTTGAAGAAGAGTTAGTGCCTATTCCTCCCAAAATCTTCCAAAAAATAGAAATGGAAGGAATACTTCCAAACTCATTCTACGAGGCCAACATTACCCTGATTCCAAAACCAGGCAAAGACCCTACTAAAAAAAAAAAAGTGATAGGTCAATATCCCTGATGAACATGGATGCAAAAATTCTTAACAAAATACTAGCAAATCAAATCCAACAGGACATTAAAAGAGGCATTCACCACAATCAAGTGGGATTTATTTCTGGGTTCCAAGTGTGGTTCAATATTCTCAAATTAGCAAGGAAGAAGTAAAACTTCCACTATTTAGAGATGACATGATACTCTATATAGAAAACTTGAAAGACACAACCCCAAAATTGTTAGAACAGATATACGAATTCAGTAATATTGTAGGATAGAAAATGAATGTACAGAACTCTGCTGCATTTCTATACACTATAATGAAACATCAAAAAAGAGAAATCAAGGAATCATCCCCATTTACAACTGCACAAAAACTATAAGATACCTAGGAATAAACCTAATCTAAGAGCTAGAAGATCTGTACTCTGAAAAGTATAAAACACTGATGAAAGAAATTGAAAATGACATAAAACATTGGAAAACTATTCCATGCACAGGGACTGGAAGAACATATATTGTTAAAATACATGGAGTATAGTATTTAAAGCAATATACATATTTAATTCAAACATCAAAATACCACCAGTGTTTTTCACAGAGTTAGAACAAACAATCTTAAAACTTGTATGGAACCACAAAAGACCTTGAAATGCAAAAGAAATCCTGAAAGAGAAAAGCAAAGCTGGAGGCACAACAATTCTGGACTCCAAGTCATATTACAAAGCTTCAGTCATCAAAATAGTGTGGTACTGGCACAGAAGCAGGCACATTGATCAAAGAAAGAGCATAGAAAACCCAGAAATGAGCCCACAACTATATGGTCAATTAATCTCTGACAAAGCAGGAAAGAATATCTAATGGAAAAAAGAGAGTCTCTTCGATAAATGGTGTTGGACAGCAATGTACAAAAGAATGAAACTAGACCACTTTCTTACACCAAACAAAATAAATTCAAAATGGATGAAAGACCTAAATGGAAGACAGGAAGCCATCAAAATTCTAGAGGAAAACACAGGTGGTAACCTCTCTGACAATGGCCCTAGCAACTTCTTAGTAGATATATCTCCTGAGGCAAGGGATACAAAATAAAAAATGAACTATTCAGACTTCATCAAGATAGAAATCTTCTGCACAGTGAAGGAAACAATCAACAAAACTAAATGGCAACCTTTGGAATGGGAGAAGATATTTGCAAATGACAGAGCTGATAAAGGGTAAGTATCCAAAATCTATAAAGGATTTATCAAACTCAACACCCAAAAGACAAATAACCAGTTAAGACATGGGCAGAAAACATGAATAGACATTTTTCCAAAGAAAACATACAGACGACCAACAGACACATGTAAAGATGCTCAACCTCACTCATCCTCAGGAAAATACAAATCAAAATTACAATGAGATATCACCTCACACCTATCAGAATGGTTAAGATTAATGATACAGGAAACAACAAATGTTGGAAGGATGAAGAGAAAGGGGAACACACTTACAGTGTTGGTGGGAATGCAAACTGTTGCAGCCATTCTGGAAAACAGCATGGAGGTTCCTCAAAAAGTTAAAAACAGAACTACCCTATGATCCAGCATTTGCACTTCTAGGTATTTACCCAAAGGATACAAAAGTACTGATTCAAAAGGCTACATGCACCCTGATGTTTATAGCAGCATTACCAACAATAACCATATCATGGAAGAAGGCCCAAATGTCTTTTCACTGATGAATGGATACATATATATACACACAATGGAATGTTACTTAGCCATAAAATGAATGAAACCTTGCCATTTGCAACAATGGATTGAACTAGAGAGTATGATGCTAAGCAAAATAAGTCAGTCAGTCAGGGAAAGAGAAATACCATATTATTTCATTCATATATGGAATTTAAGAAACAAAACAGCTGAAGATTGGGGGGAAGAGGTAATGCAGAAAAAAGACTCTTAACTATAGAGAACAGAGGGTTGCTAGGGGGAAGTGGGTGTGGGTATTGGTTAAATGGGTGATGGGTATTAAGGAGGACACTTGTTGTGATGAGCACTGGGTGTTGTATGTAACTGATGAATCACTAATTTCTACACCTATAACCAATATTACACTGTATACTAAGTAACTGGAATTTAAATAAAAACTTGAAAAAAGAAACAAAAGAAATGAACACAAAAATTCAAGCAAGATGAGGAGAGAAAATTATATACTCTAAATAAAAATATAAGACCATACCTCAGAAAAAGAACTAAATAAAACAATGATAAGCAATAGTTCTAATAAAGAGTTTAAACTAATGATTGTGAAGATGCTCACTGGTCTGGAGGGGAGAGTGGAAGAACTCGGTTACAGTTTTATAAAGATATAGAAGATATTTTAAAAATCAGAACAGAAGAATTCAATAAATTAAATGACAGAAAACACTTGAGGGAATCAACAGATTAGAGGATGTAGAAAAACATACTGATCAGGAAGACAAGATAATGCAAAGCAACCAATCAGAGCTAGAAAAAGAAAATAACTTTTTTTTAAATAAGGATAGTTTAAGGGAACTCTTAGACAATATCAAGCAAACAAACATTTGCATTATAGTGATCTTAGAAGAAGAACATTGAGAAAAGAGCAGAAAACTTATTTGAAGAAATAATACGTGAAAACTTCCTTAATTTGGGAAGGAAATAGATGTCCAAGTTTAGGAAACACAGAGTTTCAACAAAATAAGCCCAATAAGTTCCTCACCACAACACATAATAATTAAAATGTCAAAGTTAAAGAGAAATAGTTTTAAAACAGCAACACAGAAGCAAAATATCACCTACAAGGGAAACTTATAAGGCTATCAACTAATTATTCCACAGAAACTTCACATGTCAGATGAGAGTGGCATATTTATAACATACTGAAAGGAAAGATTATTCTATTTAGCAAGATTATCACTTAGAATTGAAGTACAGATAAATATTTTCCTATACAAAAAAAAAAGGATTTTATCACCACAAAACCATTTGAAAAGTAATGTTAATGGGACTTCCTTAAGTAGAAAAGGAAAGGTCAAAATTAGACATAAGAAAATCATGAATAAAAAGATATAAAATATGAAAACACACACATAAAGTGTGTTGGAGGGTGTTTAAAAATATTTTTTAGAATATGTTTGAATTTGTATAATCATCAACTTATTATAGCAAGCTATATACATAGGATGTTATATATAAACCTCATGGTAACAAGCCACAAAACTATAATAGATACAGAAAAAATTAAGAGATGAAAGCCAAACGTAACACTACAGAAACTGATCAATCACAGTGAAATAAAGCAAGAAAAGAAGAAAAGGATAAAAAAGAACTATGGGAGGGAAGGCAATTAACAAAAAGACATACATATTAAAAATTACTTTAAATGTCCATGGTTTAATGTTTGAATCAAAAGATATAGAGTGGAGGAATGGATTAAAAAAAACAGCACCCATCTATATGCTGCCTACAGGAGTCTCATCTCAGACATAATGACACATACAGACTGAAAATGAAAGGATGGAAAAGTACTAACCATGCAAATAGAAGCAATAAAAAAAAAGGCAGGGGCAGCAATAGAACAGAAGAAATATACTTTAAAAGAAAGACTGTAGCAAGAGATAAGGGCAATAAATAATGATAAAGAATCAATCCAACAAGAGAATATAATAATTGCAAATGTCTGTGCCCCAAATATTTGAGCTCCTAAATATATAAAGCAAATATTAATGGACATAAAAGGAGAAATTGATGGAGAAATTGATGGTAATACAATAATACTAGGGGACTAATACCCCCACTTACAACAATGGATAGATCATCCAGGCAGAAAATCAGTAAGGAAACAGTGTTCTTGAATGCCACATTAGACCAGATGGACATCACAGACATTTATAGCATATATGCCACCTCAAAACAACAGAATACACTTTCTTTTAAAGTCCACATGGAACATCCTCCAGGATAGATCACAGGCCATGAAACAAATCTCAATATATTTATGAAGATTGAAATAATATCAGATATCTTTTCCAACCACAAAGCTATGAAATTATAAATCAATCACAAATTAAAAAAGATCTGGAAAGCAAACAACAACAAAAAAAGCAGAGAAAGTCTAAACAACCAATGAGTCAATGAGGAAATAAAAGAAGAAATTAAAAAATACATGGAGACAAGTGGAAATGAAAACATAATGGTCCACAAATTTTGATGCTCAGCAAAATTATCTCTAAGAGGAAAACATATAGCAATACAGGCCTAACTCAAGAAATAAAAAAAAAAAGAAGCTCAATGTGACACATGAGTCCATCAAAATCCTAGAGGAGAACATAGGCAATAACCTCTTTGACATCCGCCACAGCAACTTCTTTCAAGATACATCTCTAAAAACTAGTGAAACAAAAGCAAAAATGAACTTTTGGGACTTCATCAAGATAAAAAGCTTCTGCACAGTAAAGGAGACAGTCAACAAAACAAAGAGGCAACCCACAGAATGGGAGAAGATATTTGCAAATGACACTACAGATAAAGGGCTGGTATCCAAGATTTATAAAGAACTTCTCAAACTCAACACCCAAAAAAAAATAAGCCCCAAAATGGGCAGAAGACATGAACAGACACTTCTCCAAAACAGACACATGAAAAAATGTTCATCATCATTAGCCATCAGGGAAATTCAAATCAAAATCACATTGAGATACCACCTTACACCAGTTAGAATGGCAAAAATTGACAAGACAGGAAACAACAAATGTTGGAGAGGTTGTGGAAAAAGGGGAACCCTCTTACACTGTTGATGGGAATGTAAGTTGGTACAGCCACTTTGGAAAACAGTGTGGAGGTGCCTCAAAAAATTAAATATAGAGTTACCCTATGACCCAGCAATTGCACTCCAGAGTATTTACCCCAAAGACACAGATGTAGTGAAAAGAAAGGCCATATGGACCCCAACGTTCATAGCAGCAATGTCCGCAATAGCCAAACTGTGGAAAGAGCCGAGATGCCCTTCAACAGATGAATGGATAAAGAAGATGTGGTCCATATATACAATGGAATATGACTCAGCCATCAGAAAGGATGAATACCTAACTTTTACATCAACATGGATGGGACTGGAGAAGATTATGCTAAGTGAACTAAGTCAAGCAGGGAAAGTAAATTATCATATGGTTTCACTTATTTGTGGAACATAAGGAATAGCATGGAGAACATTAGGAGAAGGAAGGGAAAAATGAAGGGTGGGAAATTGGAGGGAGAGATGAACCATGGGAGACTATGGACTCTGAGAAACCAACTGAGGGTTTTGGGGGGGTAGGTTAGCCCGGTGATGGGTATTAAGGAGGGCACATACTGCATGGAGCATTGGGTGTTATACGAAAACAATGGATCATGGATCACCACATCAAAAACAAATGATGTATTGTATGGTGACTAACATAACATAATAAAATAAAATTAAAAAAATAAATAAAGACCCCCCAAAAAGATAAATAAATAAAAAAATTAAAGAAAGAAGCTTAAATAAACATCTTAAGCTTACACCAAAAGGAGGTAGAAAAAGTAGAACAAACAAAGCCAAAGTTAAGTAGAAGCAAGGAATTAATAACTATCAGGGCAGAAATAAATGACATAGAGACTAATAAAGAAATAGAAAAAAATCAATGAAACTAAGAGCTTGTTTTTTGAAAAGATAAAAAAAATTGATAAACTTTTAACAAAACTAATAAAAAAGGAAAAGAAAAAGGGCTCAAATAAAATCAGAAATGAAATAGAACAAATGACACCACAGAAATACAAAGGATTACAAAATAATACTGTAATAAATTATATGTCAACAAATTGGACAACCTAGGAGAAATGGATAAATTCTTAGAAGAATATAATCTTCTGAACCTAATCAGGAAGAAATAGAAAATTGGAACAGACTGATTACTAGTAACAAAATTGAATCAGTAATTTAAAAACTACAAAAAAAGAGTCCATGACCAGATGGGTTCACAGATGAACACTACCAAACATTTGAAGAAGGGTTATTACCTATTTTTCTCAAACAGTTTTAAAAAATAGAAGAGGAAAGAAAATGTCCAAATTAATATATGAGGTCAGCATTATCATGATACCAAAATGAGACAAATATACCAAAAAAAGAAAACTTCAGGCCAATAACCCTGGTGAACATACATGCAAAAATCATCAACAAAATATTAGCAAAACATATTCATCAATATATTAAAAGATCATTCATCACAATAAAGTGAGATTTATTCTGAGAATGCAAGGATGGTTTACTATCTGCAGCTCAATCAATGTGATATACCACATCAACAAAATAAAAAATAAAAATCATATAATCATCTCAGTAGATATAGAAAAGGGGTTTGACAGAATTCAACATCTGTTTCTGAAAAAAAAACTCTCAATGAAGTGGATTTTTAAAATAAGTTTTTATTTAAATACTAAAGACTTAATAACATATAGTGTAATATTAGGTACAGGAGTGGAATTTAGTGATTTTCACGTATATATAACACACAGTGCTCATCACAACAAATGCCCTCCTTAATACCATTCATCCATTTAGCCCATCCCCTCACCCACATCACCTCCAGCAACCCTCAGTTTCTTTTCCATAGTTAAGAGTCTTTTATGCTTTTCCTCCCTCTCTTTCCCCCTTATACTCATTTGTGTTGTGTCTTAAATTCCACATATGAGTGAAATAATATGGTATTTGTCTTTCTTTGACAGACTTATTTTCATTAGCATAATATTTTCTAGCTCCATCCATGTCATTGCAAATGGGAAGATTTCATTATTTTTTAAAAGATTTTATTTATTTGTCAGAGTGAGAGAGAGCACACAAGCAGGGGGAGCAGCAGGCAGAGCGGGCAGAGGGAGATGAAGGCTCCCCACTGAGCAAGGAGCCCGAAAAGGGACTCAATCCCAGGACCCTGGGATCATGACCTGAGCCAAAGGCAGATGCTTAACTGACTAAGCCACCCAGGTGTCCCAAGATTTCATTACTTTTAAGGCTGTGTAATATTCTGTTGTGTATATATTCCACATCTTCTTTATCCATTCATCAGTTGATGGACATTTGGGCTCCTTCCATAATTTGGATATTGTTGATAACACTGTTATAAACATTGGGTGCATGTGTTCCATCTAATCATTATTTTTGTATAATTTGGGTAAATACCTAGTAGTGTAATTGCTAGATTGTAGGCGAGTTATATACTTAAATTTTGGAGGAACCTCCATACTGTTTTCCAGATTGGCTGCACCAGTTTTCATTCCCACTAACAGTGTAAGAGAGTTCCCCTTTCTTTGCATCCTTGCCCAGTCCGTTGTTTCCTGTGTTCTTAATTTTAGCCATTCTGACAGGTGTGGGGTGATAGCTCATTGTAGTTTTGATTTGTATTTTCCTGATGCCAAGTGATGTGGAGCATTTTTTCATGTGTCTCTTGGCATCTGTATATCATCTTTGGGAAAATGTCTATTCATATCTTCTGCCCATTTTTAATGGGATTATTCATCTTTTCAGTGTTGAGTTTGATCTAAAGTTCTTTATAGATTTTGGATACTAACTCTTTATCAGATATGTCATTTGCAAATATCTTCTCCCATTCTGAAGGTTGTCTTTTAGTTTTGTTGACTGTTTCCTTTGCTGTGCAGAAGTTTTTATCTTGATCAGGTCCCAACAGTTCATTTTTGCTTTTGTTTCCCTTTACTCAGGAGAACTGTCTAGTAAGAAGTTGTTATGGCTGCTGTCAAGGAGATTGCTGCTTGTGGTCTCTAGGATTTTGATGGTTTCCTATCTCACATTTAGGTATTTCATCCATTTTGAATTTATTTTTGAGTATGGTGTAAGAAAGTGGTCCAGTGGGATGCCTGGGTCGCTCAGTCGTTTGAGCATCTGCCTGCAGCTCATGTCCTGATCCTAGGGGCCTGGGATCAAGTCCCGCATCGGGCTCCTTGCTCAGCAGGAGCTTTGGCTATTTGGGGTCTTTTCTGTTTCCATTCACATTTTAGGATTCTTTGTTGTAGTTCTGTGAAAAATGCTGCTAGTATTTTGGAAGGGATTGCATTAAATATGTACATTGCTTTGGGTAGTATAGGCATTTCAACAGTATTTGTTCTTCTAACCCTTGAGCATGGAATGTTTCTTAATTTACTGGTGTACTTTTCAATTTCTTTTATAAGTGATCTATAGTTTTCAGAGTACAGATCTTTTACCTCTTTGTTTAGGTTTATTCCTAGGTATCTTTTGTGTGTGTGTGTGTGTGTGTGCTATTGTAAATGAGATCAATTCTTTGATTTTTTGTTCTGCTGCTTCATTATTGGATGCATGGAAATGCAACAGATTTTTTCATGTTTATTTTGTATCCTGTAACGTTACTGAATTTGAGTATCAATTTTAGTGATTTTTTGGTGGCGCCTTTTGGGTTTTGTATATATTGTATCATGTCTTCTGCAAAAAGTGAACGTTTGACTTTTCCTTGCCAATTAGGATGGCTTTTATTTCTTTTTGTTGTCTGATTGCTGAGTTCAGGACTTCCAGTACTATGTTAAATAACAAAGGTAAGAGTGTACATCTCTTTCTTGTTTTTTACCATAGAGGAAAAGATCTCAGTTTTTCCCCACTGAGGATTATACTAGCTGTGGATCTTTATTATACATCCGTTGTAATGTTCAGATATGATTGCTCTATCACTACTTTGTTGAGGGTTTTTATCAAGAATGGATGTTGTATTTTGTCAAATGCTTTTTCTGCATCTATTTAGAGGATCATAGGGTTCATCATTTCTTTGATTAATGTAGTGTATCACGTTGATTGATTTGTGAATATTGAACCACTCTTGTAGCCCAGGAATAAATCCCATTTGATCATGTTGAATGATTCTTTTAATGTACTGTTGGATTTGATTTGCTAGTATTTTGTTGAGAATTTTTTCATCAATGTTCATCGGGGATATTGGCCTGTAATTCCCTTTGTAGTGGGGACTTAATCTGGTTTTGGAATCAAGGTCATGCTGATCTAGTAGAATGAGTTTGGAAGTTTTACTTCTATTTTTATTTTTTTTAAAGATGTTGAGAAGCCTAGGTATTAACTCTTCTTTAAATGTTTGGCAGAATTCCCCTGTGAATCCATCAAGCCCTGGACTTCTGTTTCTTGGGGGATTTTTGGTTACTGATTCAATTTCTTTGCTGGTTATCAGCTTATTCAAGTTTTCTATTTCTTCCTATTTCAGTTTTGGTAGTTTCTATGTTTCTATGAATTTATCCATTTCTTCCAAATTGTTTGATTTGTTGGAACATAATTTTTCATAATATTTTCTTGTAATTGTATTTCTGTGGTGGTGGTTGTGATCTTTCCTCTCTCATTTGTGATTTCATTTATTTGGGTCCTTTCTCTTTTCTTTTTGATAAGTCTGGTTAGGGGTTTATCAATTTTATTTTTATTTTTTAAGATTTTATTTAATTATTTGAGAGAGAGAGCGAGGGAGAGAGAACAAGCAAGAGGAAGCAGCAGGCAGAAGGAGAATCAGACTCCCTGCTGAGCAAGGAGCCCAATGTGGGACTCAATCCCAGGGCCCTGGGATCATGACCTGAACTAAAGGCAGACACTTAACTGGCTGAGCAACTCAGGCATCCCAGGGTTTATCAATTTTATTAAATCTTTCAATGAACAGTTCCTAGTTTTACTGATCTGTTTTACTGATTTTCTTTTGTTTCTATGTTATTTATTTCTGCTCTAATCTTTATTACTTCCCTTCTGCTCTCTTTAGACTTCATTTTCTTTTTCCAGCTTCTTAGGTGGAAGGTTAACTTGTGCTTTTGGAAATTTTCTTGTTTCTTCAGGGAAGACTGTATTGCTATATACTTCCCTCTTTGACCACTTTTGCTGGATACCAAAGGATTTGGACAATCGTGTTTTTGTATTCATTTGTTTCCATGTATTTTTTTTTAAATTTCATCTTTAATTTCTTGTTTAATCCATTCATTATTTATAGGATGTACTTTACCTTCCATGTATTTGTGGTCTTTCCAATTTTTTTCTTATGGTTGACTTCATGTTTCATAGCATTGTGGTAGGAAAATATGAATGGTATGATTTCATTTGTTTTATACTGGTTGAGGCCTGATTTGTGACCCAGTATGTGATGTATTCTGGAGAATGTCCCTTGTGTACTTTTTTTTTTTAAAAGATTTTATTTACTTATTTGAGAGAGAGAGAGAATGAGAGAGAGAGCACGAGAGGGAAGAGGGTCAGAGGGAGAAGCAGACTCCCTGCTGAGCAGGGAGTCCGATGTGGGACTCGATCCCGGGACTCCAGGATCATGACCTGAGCCAAAGGCAGTCGCTTAACCAACTGAACCACCCAGGCGCCCCCTTGTGTACTTGAAAAGAATGTGTAGTCTGCTGATTTAGGATGGAATATTCTGAATATATCTGTTAAGTCCATCTGGTCCAGTGCGTCATTCAAAACCATTGTTTCCTTCTTTATTTTCTCCTTAAATGATTTGTCCATTGCTGTAAATTGGGTATTAAAATCCCCTACTATTATTGCATTATTATCAGTGTGTTTCTTTATGTTTGTTATTAATTGTTTTTTATATTTGGGTGCTCCCAAGATAGGGGCATAAATATTTACAATTGTTAGATCTTCTTTTTGAATAGACCCCTTTATTATGATATAGTGCCCTTCTTCATCTCTTCTTACAACCTTTGGTTTAAAATCTAGTTTATCTGGTATAAATATGGCTATTCTGGCTTTCTTTTGATGTCCATTAGCATGAACAATGTTTCTCTATCCTCTCACTTTCAATCTGGAGGTGTTTTTTGTTCTACAATGAGTCTCTTTTAGACAGCTTTAGATATATCGGATTTTTAAAGATTTACTTATTTATTTTAGAGAGACAGTGTGTGTGAGCGGGTGGGGGAGGGGCTGAGAGAGAGAATCTGCAAGCAGACTCCCCACTGAGCATGGAGCCTGACTCTGGGCTCATTCCAACAACCTTGAGATCATGATCTGAGCCAAAAACCAAGAGCCAGACATTCAACCAACTGAGACTCCCAGGTGCCCTGATGGGTCTTTTTTTTTAAATCCATTCTGACATTTGATAATTTAACATTTGACATTTGATGTCTTTTGACTGGTGCACTTAGTCCATTTCTATTGAGAATGATTATTGATATGAATTTAGTGCCATTGTATTACCTGAAAATCTGGAGATTTTCTCTGTTCCTTTGTAGTCTTTGTCACTTTTGGTCTTTTTTTTCCCACTCAGAGAGTCCCCTTTAATATTTCTTGCAGGGCTGGCTCAGTGGTCACAAACTCCTTTAGCTTTTCTTTATCTGGGCAACTCTTTATCTCTCCTATTCTGAATGACAGCCTTGTTGATTAAAATATACTTGAGTGCCATTTTTCCCATTCAGCATGTTGAATATATCATACCACTCCCTTCTGGCCTGCCATGTTTTTGTGGATAGGTCTCCTTCCTACCTTTTTCATCTTCTCTTATACAGTAGAGAGTCTTTTTTTTATTGCTAATCTCAGGAAGTTTTCCTTATCTCTAATTTGCAAATTTTACTATGATATGTCTTGTTGTCCTGCTTTTGTTGATTTTTTAAAAATGTTTTATTTATTTATTCATGAGAGTCACAGAGAGAGAGAGAGAGGCAGAAGCAGAGGGAGAAGCAAGCTCCCTGCCTAGCAGGGAGCCTGATGCGGGGCTCGATCCTAGGACCCCGGGATCATGACCTGAGCCAAAGGCAGATGCTTAACCATCTGAGCCCCCAGGCGCCCCTTTGTTGATTTTGATGGGTATTCTCTGTGCCTCCTGGATTTGGATGTCTGCTTCCTTCTCCAGATTAAGGAATTTTTCAGCTATAATTTGTTCTAATAAACATTTTGCCCCTTTTCTTCTACTGAGACTCTTATGATATGAATGCTATTATGCTTTTTTTAAAGGTTTTTATTTATTTATTAGAGAGAGAGAGAAAGCACAAGCAGGGGGAGCAGCAGAGACAGAAGGAGAAGCAGGCTCCCTGCCGAGCAGGGATCCCAATGCAGGGCTCAATCCCAAGACCCTGGGATCATGACCTGAGCGAAGACAGACACTTAACGGACTGAGCCACCCAGGTGCCCGAATGCTATTATGCTTTATGGAATCTCTGAGTTCCTTACGTTTACATTCACGATCCAGTGTTTTTCTTTCCCTCTTATTTTCAGCTTCATTATCTTCCATAGTTCTATCTTCTATATCACTTATTCTTTCCTTTAGCTCTTCCCTCCTTGTGGTCATTACATCTATTCAGTTTTACATCTCAGTTATAGCATTTTTTTTTTAAATTTTAGTCTGACTAGTTTTTAAGTCTTTTATCTTTGTGGTAAGGGAGTCCCTGGTGTCTTCTATGCTTTTCTCAAGCCCAGCAAGTATCCTTATGATTGTTGTTTTAAATTCTGGATCTGTCATATTACTTATATCTATTTCGATTAGATCTCTTTCTGCGATCTTTTCTTGTTCTCTCTTTTGGGATGAATTCCTTCTTTTTGGCATTTTGTCTAGGTTTTTGTCTTCTTTTGTATGTTAGGAAAGCCTTATGTTTCCTGCTCCCAAGAGTAAGTGCTTTATGAAGATGAGGTCATATATTGTCTAGGGCCTGACACTTTAAGAATTTTTTTCTGGTGTATGGCATGTGCATTCTGCTGCTGTGTTTGGTTGCTCTTTCCCTCAGGTCAGTCCTCTGCAGAGTTTTTTCCTTTCCTCCGGTGGGAAGAGTCTGGACCTTGTCCAGTGTGTGGCGAGTTTTAACTAGTTGTGCTCACCTCTGCTTGTTAATAGAGACCTAATGGTATTTCCCTTATAGCTGAAGCTTGGCAGCACTCTATGGTTAGTAGACTTGTATGCAGGGCATTTGTGCTGGTCTTCTTGGGGAGGGGTCTGATGCTCTGGTTCTCAGGCAAATTCTCACTAGTAAAGAAGCACCTGCAGATCAAAGGGGCTGGAGTTTGTTGTAGGTGGCTCAGGCCTCCACTTTGGGTGCTATGTTGTTCACTGAAGTCAATCTGTGTTGGGGGGTGGCAGAGAAAAATGGTGTCAGACTTCTTCCTCATCCCTGGTGAGGGTAGTTCCCACCAGTCACTATCAGGGAAACCCTCACAGAAGAGCAAACAATCTCTCCTTGTATATCCTAGGCATCCCTCAGATCCCTGCCTTCACCATGTTTGTATCTGGGCCATCTGCCTGCCCAACAGTGCAGTGCACCTGTGTTTTGTCTCAGGCACAATGGTTGAGTTTCAAAACTCCAAACTTTAGGGATCAGGCCTGGTATGGATCCATGCTGATCCTTTGGGAGAGGGTCTCACTGTGCTTTGTCTGGTGCCGGTCTGTCCCAGAAGGGCAGTTCCACAATGCACAGGAGCTTGGAGTTTAGAGTAAAGTGTAGCAAAAACCCAGTGTCCAGGTTTGCTGCCCTGAGCATGTGTCTCTGCCTTTATGTTAAGGAACTGGAAGGCACAGTGACACCCACTGGCTCCTTTGTTCCCTGATAGGCAGTGCCACCTCTCTCACATGCACTCTAAGAAAGGGGAACCTTTTCTCACAGTGCATCCCAGGGAATCTGCAGATCATATTGTCCTCTCCTGGGCCACTGCCCTCATTCTCCACAGGACCACCACTGTGCCTGCCAGTTTCTACACCAGCCACTGCACAGATTTCTAAAAATGCAGTTGAGCTCTGCTGTTGTAAAAACTCACAATAATCAGTACCTTTCATTTTCCCAGGCAATGATTTTGGGGGAGTGTTTTTCTTGCGCAATCCCCTATATGCTGCTCTCTCTCTTTCTCTCTCTTTCTTTCCACTGTCCATGATTAGGGGTCACTCTGCTCCACAGCACCTGGGATTCTTTTCTCCCCCTAATCAATTCTCTGCACATCCTAATTTTCACAGTGTAGCCTCTTCTCTCCCTCTAGTTGTGCAGTTTGTTCTTTCAGTCCTCAGATCTATTTTTTGGGTGTTCAGAATGATTTGATATTTGTCTAGCTTTGTTTGAGGAACAAGGCAACATAGGGTCCCGCTACTACTCTGCCATCTTAACTCTTCCAATAAAGTGGATTTGGATATACCTTCACATAATAAAGACCATATATGAAAAACCCACAGCTAGCATCATATTCAACGATGAACGCCTCTGGAAGAGGACAAGCCCCAACTTCTTAAAAGTGTATGCACCACCCACTACTTTTAAGAGGAATGGTTGTAGCTGACTTTCTTAACTCAGAGAAATATACACAGGGAGTTAGAAAAAAAATAGGAGGCAGAGGAATTTGTCTCAAATGAAATAATAGGACAAAACCACAGCAAGAGACCAAAGAGAAATGAATATAAATAATATTTCTGATAAACAACGTAAAGGAATGATCATAAAGATGCTCAAAAGACTTGACAGAAGAGTGGAAGACATCAGTGAGACCCTTAACAAAGATATTAAAAAGAACCAATCAGAGATAAAGAACACAATAAATGAAATTAAAAATACATTAAATAGAATAAATAGGCTAGAGCAAGCAGAGGAATGAATTAACAACCTGAAAGACAGAATAATGGAAAATGAGCAAGCTGATCAAATGAGAGAAAAAAGAATTATGCAAAATGAAAATAGACTTAAGGAATGCAGTGACTCCATCAAGCATAATAACATTTGCATTATGGGGACTCCAGAAGAAGAGAGAGAAAAGGGACAGAAAAATTACTTAAAGAAATAATAACTGAGCACTGTGAATTGTGTAAGACTGTTGAATCACAGACCTGTACCTCTGAAACAAATAATACATTATATGTTTAGAAAAAAGAAGAAGAAGAAAAAGATAGCAGGAGGGGAAGAATGAGGGGGGTAGACGAACCATGAGAGACTATGGACTATGGACTCTGAGAAACAAACTGAGGGTTCTAGAGGGGAGGGGCATGGGGGGATGGGTTAGCCTGGTGATGGGTATTAAAGGGGGCACGTTCTGCATGGAGCACTGGGTGAATCATGGAACACTACATCAAAAACTAATGATGTAATGTATGGTGATTAACATAACATAAAAAAACCTGAAATAATAGCTGACAACTTTCCTAATCTGGGGAAGGAAATAGATATCCAGATCCAGGAAATACAGAGATCCCCTCATAAAATCAACCCAAAGAGGTCCAGACCAAGACATATAGTAATTACAATGGTAAAAAGTAGTGAAAAGGGGGGAGGAGAGTTAAGATGGTGGAGTAGTAGGGGGACCCTGAACTTGTCTCATCCTTCGAATACAGCTAGATCAACATTCAACTAGACCATCTGAGGACTAAGGAAACAATCTGCATAGTTGGAAGGAGAGAATGTAGCAGATACCAGGTTTGGAGCCATGAATTTAGGGAGAGGAAAGCCAGGTGGCCTTTTGGGAGAGGGAACCCTTTTTGCAGAGCAAAGACAGGGAGAAGGAAAAAATGGGAGACAGCACAGAGGGTAGGGACATAAGCCATGGTGAGGAGATGCCCTGGGTTACACAGGGAAAAATCACACCCCTTCCTGGAAGTCATTTTGGAAGAGCATATTTTGCTTCTCCAAGGAAAAAAAGCCAACAAGGAGCCACTGAGCTGTGCTTTACACCAGGGTCAGAGGTGGGTGCAGAGGGCAGAAAACCTCAACTCTTCACTGTGAGCCACAATAGGCTTAAACTTCCATGTGTGCATGGAACAGCTGCTTTTTTGTAGCAGAACTGAGCAGAAAGCAGACAGGAGCAGATTGCAGATAACCTGGCCAGCACTTTTCACTGCTGCAATAGACTGAAGCCTCTGTGAGGGCTTTTCTGGGACAGAACGGAGTAGGGGACTGAGTCAATAACCTGGTTCTAGCTTTTCGCTGAGCATTACAATAAACTCCAGCCTCTGCAGGTGCACTGTGCGACTGCTTTTTGAGGATGGGGCAGTGCTGGTCACACCCCAAGCCTCTCCTCCAGGGGATGAACGTGACCTCGCACCTTACCAGGCCTTTTAAAACTTGTAGTTTTGAATCCCAGCCACTAACCAGAGATAAAATACAGGAGATCTGTGGCTCTAGGCAATGTTAATGGCCTGGGCACAGAAAGGTTAAGGGCAAGGAACTGACAAAAGCACAGGACACAAGAGAGAGTTTGCTTTTTAAAGAGAGTGTCCTGAAAAGAGGTGGCCAGGAGTTACCCTCCCCAGGGACAAGAAGACAGGGTGACAACATATTCTTTCTCCACCACAACCCCTCTCTCACCCCCGCACGCTGGCAGTCAGACTTCATAGAGAGTCATGGTGCCTCCAGTGGAGTATGGAGTCCCCTACACTAAACCTCACCCCCCTGCACCCAGTGGGGGTGTTTTCACTAGGGCAAGACAGATTGTGAGCCAGCCCAGCAGACCTCTCCCTTAGAAGACCAATACAGACCCCCACATATACCAAGTCTACTGATTAAAGAAAGCTCCAAATATTAACTTCTGGTGGAAATAAGACCAGGCTTGTTTCTTTTTTTAAATTTTTTTTTTTACTCCTTTGTTCTCAATTGTTTTAAATTTTTTTTAAAGATTTTATTTATTTGTTTGAGAGAGAGAGAGAATGAGAGATAGAAAGCACGAGAGGGAAGAGGGTCAGAGGGAGAAGCAGACTCCCCGCTAAGCAGGAAGCCCGATGTGGGACTCGATCCCGGGACTCCAGGGTCATGACCTGAGCCGAAGGCAGTCACTTAACCAACTGAGCCACCCAGGTGCCCTGTTTTAAATTTTTTAAAATTCTTTATTTTTCTATTTCTTATTTTTTATTCTTTATCCTTTATTTTTTATATATTTTTCTTTCTTTTTCTTTTCTCTATCTTTTTTTGGATCAGGATTATAATCTCTTGTTCATTTGTTGGTTTGTTTGTTTCCTTCTCTTGTTTTTCAGATCAGGCTTCTTAATTTTTTTCTCTTTTCTTCTATAC
Source organism: Callorhinus ursinus (assembly GCF_003265705.2). NCBI lineage: Eukaryota > Metazoa > Chordata > Mammalia > Carnivora > Otariidae > Callorhinus > Callorhinus ursinus. Next base: position 6,249,273 of record NW_027397102.1, on the reverse strand, counting down.
TTACTCTTTTTTTCTTCCTTCTTTCTTATTTTTTTAGAATCAAGCTTATAGTTTATTGTTTGCCTGTTTGTATGTTTATTCCTTTTCCTTTGGTCTTGGATCAGGTTTTTTGTTTTTGTTTGATTTTCATTTTATTTTTTCTTTTCTTTTTTTTCTTTTACAGGCTTATTTTGAAGAACAAATCAGAGCACAACTACTTAAAGGTCCAAACACTTCTCACTACAAGCAAGGAGGAACTGTGTAGAAGAAGGATGAGTGGGAAAGAGCAGCAAAAACACAAGAGCAGAGTGTACACAGCATACAACAAAAAAACTTCCTGAAGTTTCTGTTGCTGTTGTTGTTATTGCTATTTGTTTTTTTTTCCTTTTTCTTTCCTTATTTCTTTTCTGGACAAAATGACTAGATGGAGAATTCACCCCAAAAGAAAGAAAAAGAGGTGATACTCACTGCCAGGGATTTAATCAATAAGGATATAAGTGAAATGTCTGAACTGGAATTAAAAAGGATGACTATAAAGATACTAGCTGGGCTTGAAAAAAGCATAGAAGACACTAGAGAATCCCTTACTATAGACATAAAAGAACTACAATATAGTCAGGCCAAAGTTAAAAATACATTGCTGAGATGCAGTCAGAAAGGGAAGCTTTAACAGCAAAGATAAATGAAGCAGAAGACAGAGTCAGTGATACAAGAGACAAAATGATGGAAAATAAGGAAGCTGATATGGAGAAAGACAAATACTGTATGAGGAAGGGAAACTTCGAGAACTCAGCGATTCCATAAAGCAAAATAATATCTGGATAGTAGGGGTCCCAGAAGCTGAAGAGTGGCAAAGAGGGGCAGAAGGTTTATTTGGACAACTTATAGCAAAGAACTTCCTTAACCTGGGGAAGGAAACATGTATTCAAGTCCAGGAGGCACAGAGAACTCCCCTCAAAATCAATAAAAATAGGTTATCACCTTGACATAAAATAGTGAAGCTTGCAAATTTCAAAGATAAAGAGAAAATCCTGAAAGGAGCTTAGCACAAGAAGTCCTTAGCCTAGAAGGGTAGATACATATGGCTGGCAGCAGAACTGTCCACAAAGATCTGGCAGGCGAGAAAGGACTCACAAAATATATTCAATGTGCTAAATGGGAAAAATATGCAGCCAAGAATAGTTTATCTAGCAGAACTGTTATTCAGAATAGAAGGAGAGATAAAGAGTTTCTGGGACAAGCAAAAATTAAGGAATCTGAGAACACTAAACCAGCCATGCAAGAAATATTAAAGGGAAATCTTTGAGTGAAAAGAAAGCCCCAAGAAACAAAAACCAGAAAGGAACAGAGATAATCTACAGGAACAGCAACCTTACAGGTAATACAATGGCACTAAATTCATATCTTTCCATAATTACTCTGAATGTAAATGGACTAAATGCTCCAATCAAAAGACATAAGGTATCAGAATGGATAAAAAACAAAAAACAAAATCTATCGATATGCTGCTTACAAGAGACACATTTTAGACCCCAGATTGAAAGTGAGGGGGTAGAGAACTATTTATCATGCCAAAGGTATCAAAAAAAAAAAAAAAGCTGAAGTAGCCATCATTATATCAGACAAACTAGATTTTAAACCAAAGACTGTAAGAAGAGATGAAGAAAGATACCATGGTATAGTAAAAGGGTCTATCCAACAAGAATATCTAACAGTTGTAAATATTTATGCCCCTAACTTGAGAGCAGCCAAATATATAAACCAATTACTAACAAATGAAAGAAATGCATTGATAATAACACAATAATAGTAGGGAACTTTAAGACACCACTCACAGGAATGGACATATCATCTAAGCAGAAGATCGACAAGGAAACAAGGGCTTTGAATGACACACAGGACCAGATGGACTTTACAGATATATTTAGAGCATTTCATCCTAAAACAGTAGAATACACATTCTCCTCAAGTGCATATGGAACATTCTCCAGAATAGATCACATACTGACTGGGTCACAAGTCGGGTTTCAACCAGTACAAAAAGATTGAGATCATACCAAGGATATTTTCTGACAAAAATGCTTTAAAACTTGAAGTCAACTACAACAAGAAAAAAATTAGAAGGATCACAAATACATGGAGGTTAAAGAGCATCCTATTAAAGAAATAATGGATCAACCAGGAAATTAAGGAAGAATTTAAAAAAAATAAATGGAAGCAAATGAAAATGAAAACATGACACTTCAGTACCTTTTGGATGCAGGAAAGGCGGTCCTAAGAGGGAAGTATATAGCAATATAGACCTTCCTCAAGAAGTAAGAAAAGTCTCAGATACACAAGTTAAACTTACACCTGAAGGAGCTGAAAAAAGAACAGCAAGTAAAACCTAAATCCGGGGCGCCTGGGTGGCTCAGTTGGTTAAGTGACTGCCTTCGGCTCAGGTCATGATCCTGGAGTCCCGGGATCGGGTCCCGCATCGGGCTCCCCGCTCGGCGGGGAATCTGCTTCTCCCTCTGACCCTCTCCCCTCTCATGCTCTCTCTCTATCTCATTCTCTCTCTCAAATAAATAAATAAAATGTTTAAAAAAAAAACTAAATCCGGCAGAAGAAGAGAAATAATAAAGATTAGACTAGAAATTAATGATGTAGAAATTACCAAAAAAAAGTAGAACAGATCAGTGAAACTAGGAGCTGGTTATTTGAAAGAATTAATAAGATTGATAAACCCCTAGCCAGGTTTATCAAAAAGAAAAGAGAAAGGACCCAAATAAATAAAATCATGAATGAAACAGGAGAGATCACAGCCAACACTGAAGAAATACAATTTTTTTTTTTAGATTTTTATTTATTTGACAGAGAGAGACACAGCGAGAGAGGGAACACAAGCAGGGGGAGTGGGAGAGGGAGAAGCAGGTTTCCCACGGAGCAGGGAGCCCGATGCGGGGCTTGATCCCAGGACCCTGGGATCATGACCTGAGCCAAAGGCAGACGCTTAACGACTGAGCCACCCAGGCGCCCCTGAAGAAATACAATTTTTAGAGATTATTATAAGCAACTATATGCCAACAAATTAGGAAATCTGAAAGAAATGGATGCATTTGTAGAAACATATAAACAACCAAAACTGAACCAGAAAGAAATAGAAAATCTGAACAGACCCATAACCAGCAATGAAATTGAATCAGTAATCAAAAATCTGCCAACAAACAAGAGCCCAGGGCCAGGTGGCTTCCCAGGGGGATTCAACCAAATATTTAAAGAAGAATTAACACCTATTCTTCTGAAACTGTTCCAAAAAATAGAAATACAAGGAAAATTTCCACACTCCTTCTATGAATCCAGCATTACCTTAATCCAAATGAGAAAAAGATCCCATTATAAAGGAGAATTAGAGACCAATATCCCTAAAGAGCATGGATGCAAAAATTCCCACTAAAATACTAGCTAATAGATCCATCAATACATTAAAAGGATTATTCACCATGACCAAGTAGGACTTATTCCTGGGCTGCAAGGGTGGTTCAACATCTGCAAATCAATCAGTGTGATACACCACATTAATAAAAGAAAAGACTAGAACCATATGACCTTCTCAAGAGATGTAGAAAATGAATTTGACAAAATACAGCATCCTTTCTTGGTAAAAACCCTCCACTGCGCAGGGAGAGAAGGAACATACCTCAATATCATAAAAGTCATATAGGAAAGACCCACAATAAATATCATCCTCAATGGGGGGAAAACTGAGAGTTTCCCCTAAGTTTAAGAATATGACAGGGATGTCTACTCTCACCACTGTTGTTCTTCATAGTACTGGAAGTCCTAGCTTCAATAATCAGACAACAAAAAGAAATAAAAGGCATCTAAATCAGCAAAGAAGAAGTCAAACTTTCATTCTTCACAGATGATATGATTCTCTATGTAGAAAATCCAAAATACTACAGGAAAAAGTTGCTGGAATAGATACAGGAACTCAGAAAAGTGGCAGGATATAATATCAATGCACAGAAGTCAGTTCCATTTCTATACACTGAAAATGAAGCAGAAGAAAGAAATCAAGGAATTGATCCCACTTAAATTGCACCAAAAACCATAAGATGCTTCTCCCTCTCCCTCCACCTGCCACTCCCCTTGCTTTTGTGCTCTCTCTCTCTCTGTCAAAATAAATAAATAAAATGTTTTTAAAAAAAGAAAGCTGTAATTGTCAAGGCAGTATGGTACTGGCACAAAAACAGACACATAAATCAATGGAACAGAATAGAGAACCTAGAAATCAACCCTCAAATCTATGGTTAACTAATCTTCAACAAAGAAGGAAAGATATTCAGTGGAAAAAAAGACAGTCTCTTCAACTCTTGGTGTTGGGAAAAGTGGACAGCCACTTGCAGAAGAATGAAACTGGACCACTTTCTTATAGCATACACAAAAATAAACTTAAAATGGGTGAAAGACCTAAATGTGAGATAGGAATCCATCAAAATCCTAGTGGAGAACATAGGCAGCAAACTCTTTGATCTAGTTGTAGCAACTTCTTGCTAGACAAATGTCAGATAAAGGATTGGTATCCAAAATATACAAATAACTTACAGGACTCAACACTTAGTCAAGAAATGGGCAGAAGATATGAAGAGATGTTTCTTCAAAGAAGATATACAAATGGTTAACAGACCAGATGTCCATTGACAGTTAAATGGAAAAGGAATAGTGGTACACCCAAAGAGTGGAATATTACACAGCCTTCAAAAAGAATGCCATTTGTAATGGCATTGATGGAACTAGTGTGTATTATGCTAAGTGAAAAAAGTCAGTCAGAGAAGGACAAATACCATGTGATTTCACTCATGTGTGGAATTTAAGAAACAAAACAGATGAATATAGGGGAAGTGAAGGAAAAATAAAATAAGTTGAAAACAGAGAGGAAAGGAAACCATAAGAGTCTCTTAACCCTAGGGAACCAACTGATTGTTGCTGGAGAAGAGGTGGGTGGGGTATGAGGTCATTAGGTGATGGGCATTAAGGAAGGTATTTGATGTAATGAGCACTGGGTGTTATATACAACTGACGAATCACTGAATTTTACATCTGAAACTAATAATATGGTATATGTTAACTAAATTGAATTTAAATAAAAAATTTAAAAAAGAGGGAAAAAACAAAAGAAAATTCAGAACAAAATTCTTTAAGCCTCTCTGGTTTTTGCAACGATCTTTTTAATTACTAGGAGGGCAAAAGAAAAAACTGACCCTGGTTTTGATTCATCAGTAATCAATAAAGGAAAACACAGGGGTTTCTTTGCCAATGTTATTGATTTCTCCATATGTTCTCAATACTAATAAGAACCTTTTCAGAGCAGTGGCGAACGTGACTGTAGTGGCAGCATGAAGTGGACCCCAATTGCAGAGGAATGAGAGTGCGAAGCTAAGAAACAGGCTTCTTGAAGAGCTCAAAGATACTTGGCTTCCTTATCTGACCCCCAAGGATGATGAATTCTATCAGCAGTGGCAGCTGAAATATCTGAAACTGATTCTCTGACAAGCTGGCAGCAGAACCTAGGAGCTCCATAAAGTATTGTGTAAGGATCACAGACCTGTACCCCTGAAACAAATAATACATTATATGTTAATAATAATAAAAAAAAGCACTCTGACTTTGGAAAAAAAAGAAGTGCAAGAAGCTTTCCTCATGCTGCACAAGCATGGCTGCTTCTTCCGGGACCTGGTTAGGATCCAAGGCAAAAATTTGCTCACTCTCGTATCTCGCCTCCTCACTGGCAACCTAGGCTGTACCTACAAGTACCTCAACACCAGGCTCTTATGGTACCCTGGCCAGTGAAGGGCGCTAGTCCAAAACACAACAAGGCTGGCATAGCAGCTGCCTGTCAGACCTTCCTCAAGCTCATGACTACCTGCAGATAGAGACCATGCAGGCTTTGGAAGAACTCACTCGTAAAGAGATATCTGATATCAATGCCATGCCGGTGTATATAGGTCCAGATTTCCACAGGGTCTGGACATTAAGAACAGAGCAGCATACAACGTCACTTTGTTGAATTGCGTGGGTCCCCAGAAAATGCAATACATGAAAGAGGAGCCTTATTTTGGCATGGGAAAAATGGCCATTAGCTGGCATCATGATGAAAATTTGGTGGAACAGATGGCGGTGGCCATGTACAGTTATAGTTGTGAAAGCCCAGAAGAGGAAAGTGAGGATGACCCTCAGCTGGAAGGCAGAGATCCTGATACTTGGCATGTTGGTTTTAAGATCTCGTGGGACATAGAGACTCCTGGCTTGGGAATACCCTTTCACCAGAAACTTTCTCTTGGCTATCACCATCACACCTTAAAATCCTCTACAAGCAAATGAGCAGGTACAAAGAAGAGGCAGTGATCTAACATAGGTTATTGGGAAGGACTGACAAATAAGGTCAATGGGAAACAATAGAAAATAATAGGGCAGTGCCTACAAGATAATGCATCTAGTATTTAGCCCTTACATGAAAGCTCTGTTTTAAGCAATTTACATATATTTTATTTTAACCTCACAAATTATTCTGTTGAATAGGTATTATTGTTATCAACATTCTTTCTACTGTGATGAAATTGAGGCAGTGGAAAGTTAAATAAGTTTACCAAAGTTACACAGTTAGGTGATGTAACTAGAATTTGAAATGAGGCATTCTGCCTCCAGAGATGTTACTTCTAAGCACCATATTTCCATCCAGGTGTAAGCAAGTTTCTAGGAGACAAACAACCGTATTTTCTGGATGTTGTCTCATACATCAGGTAAAACATGTCCTTCTTCCTTTATTGTTTGTACTTTATTGACATCATGGTTATCCTGAGTGACTTAAGGATAAGGCTATCACCTATGAATAGGTAAAATACAAATTGTTAGGAAATAAAACCGTGGGATGCAGCCCTTATCTTATGAAAAAAGAAACCACTATCTCACTGATCCTTACTTTTTTAGGTCTGGACTTAGAAGTATAGATATTCTTGGGGTGCTCCTTCATAGTATGTGTTAAAAAGATTTTGGTACCAGGACATAGACCTTTAGTTACTTAAGAGGGTGCCCTCATGGAGGACTCCAAGGGATATATGAGTAAGCCAGATTTATCAAGTTTTACATTACAATGTATTTATTTCTTTCTTGTATTCTCTGGACTTTTGCAATGTCTTCGGTATCCTAGTATTATGATAAATATGCTATTGGATATTAAAGAAAAAGATGTATGCTTATTGTTTTGTGCAAAATCCAAAAGTTGATGTAGGAGTCCCCATTATAAGATGAGTAAGTTGAGGCAGCAGTAATTAGTCAACCATTGGTAAAGGCAAGGAAGATATATTAATTTTTTTTACATTTTTAAAACTTTACCTTTATTTTTATTCAGGTAAATAGTTTTAAAGAGCCAAACAGTCAAATAGTTATGTAACACTTACAATACAAAATAGTAGTCCACACCTTTGCCCCTACCACCTCTCAATTCTCACTATCTAGAAGACACGACTTACAACTTTTATATGTGTTCCTTCTGGTATTTGCTTTTCTATTTCTAAATGGCATGCTTATACAGCTATTACTTATTGTTTCAATTTTTGATTATCATGTAGAGACTCCTGACTATTACATTGTAGGATTTGGCTTCTTTACCCTCACAAACTCTGTACACACACACATACATACACATGCCCATAAGCGTGCTCACACATACAAGCACATTCTTGAGGAGGATATATTCAAACAAAAGATGGGGTTGTAAGATCAAGCTACCCCTTTCTAATGTTAAGATATGTTTTCCATTTCAACCTTGAAACATCTGGGTTTCCTCATCTTAGTTTCATTGTAATACCTACTCTGTTCTTTTATACCAAAATAATTAATCTTTGTTTTAAAGAATGAAGTTATACCTGAATATCTTCTGGCCACTGAATAAGCTCAAGGAACCCATATCATATAACACCTAGTGTACCAGTAGACATAAAGTATAGTTCCATGTTTGTGAAGAAAAGTATTTGACACCTTTTGAGCCAGTAGAGAAATGTTGCCTCTGAAGTCATCTAGTATTGATATCGACTATACTTGACCACAAAATAAATGATGCAATATTTTTCCCTGGTTTTTGCAATGGCTGCCATGTTTATGTCCACCAATATAAGAATTCCATAACAAATAGTACTATAAACCAGCTTTCATGTTAACGCACATCATACAACAATAAGCTGGAAGTGGTGAAGTAAAAAAAAAATTATGAACTTTGCAGCTAAATATAATTGATTTCTTTTTTAAATTTTATTTTATTATGTTATGTTAATCACCATACATTACATCATTAGTTTTTGATGTAGTGTTCCATGATTCATTGTTTGCGTATAACACCCAGTGCTCCATTCAATATGTGCTCTCTTTAATATCCATCACCAAGCTAACACATCTCCCCACCCCTCTCCCCTCTAGAACCCTCAGTTTGTTTCTCAGAGTCCATAGTCTCTCATGGTTCATCTCCCCCTCTGATTCCGCCCCTTCATTTTTCCCTTCTTACTATCTTCTTTTTTTAAATATACAATGTATTATTTGTTTCAGAGGTACAGGTCTGTGATTCAATCCAACCTCAACATCTTACTAGCCATGTGAGTTTGGTTAAGTTTCTTAGTCACATGAGCCTTAAATTTCTTACCTATAAGTGGAATAATAGCATCTACCTCAGGATTATAAAAGGATTAAAGAAAATAATGCATATAAAGAATTTCATATAGTGTCTGTCACATAATAGAGTCTGAAAAATATTGGTCTCTATCCCAACATTTTGGTGCTATGACCTGTATGACCAGTTATTTTGCTTATTTTGATTTCCAATTGTATGATATAGGTATTTAAAATGAGTTTAGCCTGAAGTAAACATCCATCTCATTAATAGATAATTGGTGGCCTTCCAACTTTTACTTGCTTCTTTAATAAACCACACAACATCAGAAAACAATTATTCATAGTTTAGGCAGTAGAAAATCTATTATTCTGAGGGGTGAAAATATTAGCAAAGTCTCTAATATTAAAAAGAATACCCTATCACCAATAACAAACAGCATTTCATCCCTAGAATGACTTTTTATAAGCTTATATATTATCATATAATTATAGTAATACCTTCCGTTAAGCATCTACAAAGGTTAATCAAAGTTCATTTACTAGGTAGTGTTATCTGCCTTCAGTATTTTTGGTTTCTTGTGAAGTTTTTAGGAGACATTTAGCCAAATATTTGTGAATAGCGTGTCCCCAGTTTGGTATAATATAATAAATCAATTAGTGATAAAGTAATTCTCTTGATCAAGGGTTTTTCTTTTGGCCTTAGTGGAAGATTGGTGCTTTTTAATTTTTTTTCACTCAAGTATAATTAACATAGAGTGTTATATTCATACAATATAAGGATTCAACAGCTCCATACATTACTCAGTGCTCATCACAAGGAGTGTACTCTTTTAGAGAGTGAGAATTCTTATGCATTTATGATATTTCTAACTTCCTATCTTTATTAGTTATATATTGATAAGTAACAAAATACCCCAAAACTTAATGAACTAAAACAACAAATATTTATTTATTTATTTATTAAATATTTAATTCATCAATTTATTTGGAGGTTACAGAGGGAGAGGGAAAAGCAGGCTCCCCACTGAGCAGGGAGCTGGATGCAGGGCTCGATCCCAGGACCCTGGGTTCATGAACTGAGCCAAAGGCAGACGTTTAACTGACTGAGCCACCCAGTTGCCCCCAAATATTTATTTTTTTGCAATATCTGTGAGTTATAAATTTGGAAGTGACTTAGTTGGATGGTTTTGGTACAAGGTTTCTCATGAAGTTCATGTAAATGTGTCAATTTGGCCTATAGTCATCTGAAAGCTTGACTAAAGCTAAAGGCCCTACTACTAAGCTTATACACACATCAGTTAGTAAAAAGTTACTTGTTTTCTTTTCTGGCCCTTGACGGTAGGCTTTAGTTCCTTACAATGTGGTCTTTTCCTCATGACATGGCACTTGGCTTCACCAGAGAGAATAATTTAAGAGTAGGGTGAGCAATGTGGAAGATACGGTGTACATTTTTAAAAGATTTTATTTATTTATTTGACAGAGAGAGACACAGGGAGAGAGGGAACACAAGCAGGGGGAGTGGGAGGGGGGGAGCAGGCTTCCCGTGGAGAAGGGAGCCTGATGCAGGGCTCGATCCCAGGACCCTGGGATCATGACCTGAGCCAAAGGCAGACGCCAACGACTGAGCTACCCAGGTGCCCCAATACAGTGTATTTTTATGATCTTGTTTAGAAAACCTCAGGCAAAAACCGAGAAACTATACTTTCTATACAATTTAAAATATCTCTAGCAGATAATCAACAGGCCACTCAGCTAACCATGTAGAAACTTCAGTGCTACATGTGAAAAAGAATATAGCTTTAACAGAATTAGTTTAGAAAAGCTGCAAAACAAGCAAACAATAACAGTTAAACATTTTGGGGAAATGATAGAATCTGATTCAAGAGTCATTACATTACATTATTTAAAATTTCTACTTATCAAAAAAATATGATATGTGCAAAAAAACAAAAACAAAATAGTATGGTTCATACAGAAGAACAAAAATCACTAAGTAGAAACTGTTCCTGAGGAAGTTCTGACATTGGACTTACTAGATAAAACCTAAATCAACTATTTTAATAGTTCATTAAAAAAATAAAACAAAACCCTCCCCCAAACACATTATGTCTAGGGAACTAAAGGAAAGAATGATAACAGTGTCTCACCAAATAATAATACCAATAAAAAATACAGATTTTTTTAAAAGGACCTAAATAAAAATTCGGGAATTGAAAAGTACAATAACTGAAATTTAAAAACAAAATCACCAGAGGGGCTGGATAGCAGATTTGAGTAGGCATTAGGAAAAAAACAGTGAACTTGAGAGTTCAGTTGAGACTATTTGAGTCAGTGGATTGGAAGAACAAACATTGTGAAGATGTCAATGCTACCTAGAGCAATCTACACATTCAATGCAATCCCCATCAAAATACCATCCACTTTTTTCAAAGAAATGGAATAAATAATCCTAAAATTTGTATGGAACCAGAAGAGACCCCGAATAGCCAGAGGAATATTGAAAAAGAAAAGCAAAGCTGGCAGCATCACAATTCCGGACTTCCAGCTCTATTACAAAGCTGTCGTCATCAAGACAGTATGGTACTGGCATAAAAACAGACACATCGATCAATGGAACAGAATAGAGAGCCCAGAAATGGACCCTCAATTCTATGGTCAACTCAACTTTGACAAAGCAGGAAAGATTGTCCATTGGAAAAAAGACAGTCTCTTCAACAGATGGTGTTGGGAAAATTGGACAGCCACATGCAGAAGAATGAAACTGGACCATTTCCTTACACCACACACAAAAATAAACTCCAAATGGTTGAAAGACCTAAACGTGAGACAGGAGTCCATGAAAATCCTAAAGGAGAACACAGGTAGCAACCTTTTCGACCTCAGCCGCAGCAACTTCTTCCTAGAAACATCGTCAAAGGCAAGGGAAGCAAGGGCAAAAATGAACTATTGGGATTTCATCAAGATAAAAAGCTTTTGCACAGCAAAAGAAACAGTCGACAAAACCAAAAGACAACCGACAGAATGGGAGGAGATATTTGCAAATGACATATCAGATAAAGGGCTAGTATCCAAAATCTATAAAGAACTAATCAAACTCAACACCCAAAGAATAAATAATCCAATCAAGAAATGGGCAGAAGACATGAACAGACATTTATCCAAAGAAGACATCCAAATGGCCAACAGACACATGAAAAAGTGCTCAACATCGCTCGGCATCAGGGAAATCCAAATCAAAACCTCAATGAGATACCACCTCACACCAGTCAGAATGGTTAGAATTAACAAGTCAGGAAACGACAGATGTTGGTGGGGATGTGGAGAAAGGGGAACCCTCCTACACTGTTGGTGGGAATGCAAGCTGGTGCAACCACTCTGGAAAACAGTATGGAGGTTCCTCAAACAGTTGACAATAGAGCTACCATACGATCCAGCAATTGCACTACTGGGTATTTACCACAAAGATACAAATGTAGGGATCCGAAGGGGTACGTGCACACCGATGTTTATAGCAGCAATGTCCACAATAGCCAAACTGTGGAAAGAGCCAAGATGTCCATCGACAGATGAATGGATAAAGAAGAGGTGGTATATATACACAATGGAATATTATGCAGCCATAAAAAAGAATGAGATCTTGCCATTTGCAATGACGTGGATGGAAATGGAGGGTGTTATGCTGAGTGAAATAAGTCAATCAGAGAAAGACATGTATCATATGACCTCACTGATATGAGGAATTCTTAATCTCAGGAAACAAACTGAGGGTTGCTGGAGTGGGGGGGTGGGAGGGATGGGGTGGCTGGGTGATAGACATTGGGGAGGGTATGTGCTATGTTGAGTGCTGTGAATTGGCAAAACTGTTGAATCACAGATCTGTACTTCTGAAAGAAATAATGCAATATATGTTAAGAAAAAAAAAGAAGAAGAAGATAGCAGGAGGAGAAGAATGAAGGGGAGTAAGTCAGAGGGGGAGACCAACCTCTCATGGTTGGTCTCTGAAAAACAAACTGAGGGTTCTAGAGGGGAGGGGTGGGGGGATGGTTTAGCCTGGTGATGGGTATTAAGAAGGGCACATTCTGCGTAGAGCACTGGGTGTTATGCACAATGAATCATGAAACACTACATCAAAAACTAATGATGTAATGTATGGTGATTAACATAACAATAAAAAAATGAAAAAAGAGATTATTTGAGTCAGAAAAAAACAAAAGAAAAATGACAAAAAATAAAAAGAGCCTCAAAGACATGTGGAACACCATAATGCAAACCAACAGATGAATGATGAGAGTTCCAGAAGTACAGCAGGGAAGAAAGGATAGCTGAAAAATAATGAACAATATTTCCCCCAAATTGATAACAAACATTAACTGACACAAAAGAAGTTTAGTGAATTCAGTAAGTTAAACTCAAAGAGATGCAAACCTAAACTCATCACAGTCAAACGTTTGAAAACCAAAGAGAAAGAGAGATTCTTGAAACCAGCAAGAGAGAAGAAAATCACCATGTATAAGGGATACACAATAAGATTAACAGCTGATTTTTTCATCATAATTCAGAGGTCAAAAGGTAGCAAAATGACATTCAAAGTGTTGAAAAATACTATCAACCAAGAATTCCATATTTAGTGAAACTATCCTTCAAAAATTATGTATTTCTCTGATGATTAGAGATGTTGAGCACCTTTTCATCTACCTGTTGTCTATTTGGATGTTTTCTCTGGAAAAATGTCTACTAAGTTCCAATTTATATTTTTAATAATTTTTTCCAATTGAGCTGTATGAGTTTTTTAATATATATGTTTTAGATATTAACCCTTTATCATAAATATGATTTACAAATATCTTCTCTGATTCAGCAGGTTGATTTTTCATTTTGTTGGTGGTTTCTTTTGCTATGCAGAAACCTTTGAGTTTGATGTAACCCCATTTGTTTATTTTATCTTTTATCAGGAAACTGGTACAAAATATATGGTTAAGACCAATGTTAAAAAACTTACTGTCTATGTTTTCTTCTACAAGTTTTATCATTTCAGGTCTTACACTAAAGTGTGTAATCCATTTTGATTGTTTTTAAATACAGTGTAAGGTAGTGGTTCAATTTTGTTTTCTGAATGTAGTTGTCCAGTTTTCTTAACACCATTTTTGAAATGACTGTATTTCTTCCATTTTATATTGTTGCTTCCTTTGTCACAGATTAATGGACCATATAAATATACTTTTTGTTTATAACTCCTTTTTCTCCTGAGTTAAAGAAAGCCTCACAAATAGCAATTAAAGTAAAAAAAGACTTTAAGACAAAAATATTGAAAATGGAGAAAGATATGTTATAACAATAAAAGGGACTATTCATCAAGAAGATATAATAGTTATAAGTATCTATACACTTAACAACAGAATCCCAAAATAAATGATACAACATTTCTTGGAATTAAAGGCACAAATAGATAATTCAAATGTAGTAGTTGGAGATTTCAATACCCAACTTTTAATAATGGATAGAACAACTAGATAGATGATAAATACAGAAGTAGAAGACTTGATCAGCACTATATACCAACTATATTTAACAGATGTCTATAAAACACTTCACCTTATAACTGCAGAATATACATTCTTCTCAAGTGTTCATGGACTATTCTATATGTTAGGTCCTAAAACAATCATCAATAATTTCAAAAATATAGAAATCATATGAAATATCTTCTATAACCACAATGGAATGAAATCATAAATCAATAATAGAAGAAAATTTGGGAAATCCACAATTATGTAGAAAAAAATACACACACACACAAAAATACACACAAATAATCAATGTGTCAGAAAAGAAACCTCAAATAAAATTTAAAAAACACATTGAAATAATTAAGAATTATTTAAGGCACAACATAGATTAATGGATAACATGCAATGAAAGTAGTGCTTAGAGAAAAAAATCTAAAACATAAATATCCACCTTAAGACATGAAGTAAAGAAGAGAAAAATTTCAATCAAAGAGAAAGAAATATAAAATATTAGAGTTTAAATAAAGTAGAAAATAGCAAAGAATATTAAAATTAAAAAATCCGTAGTTGGTTCTTTGTAAAGACTAAAAAAAAAAGACAATGACAAATCTTTAACTAGATCAACAAAGAAGGAAATAGAAAACACTAACTTACTAAAGCCCTGAATGATAAGGAACTTAGTATCAAACTTATAGAAATTAAAAGGATTATAAAAGACTATTTTAAACAATTATATGCCAAAAACTACTTAACCTAGATAATGGACAAATTTTTAGAAATACCCAAATTACCAAACGGACTTAAGAAGAAATAGAAAATCTGGGAGGAGGCTGGGAGGTGGATGAGTAGGAGGACCCTAAGCTCACCTCTTCCCAAGCATACCACTAGATAACACTCACACCTGAGTAAATAACCCAGAAAATGACCCAAAGACTGACAGAGCAAATTTCATAACTAAAGGTAGAGAAGAGGCCACATCAAAGAAGGTAGGAAGGGTAAAGATGTGGTTTGGGAGGAAAATGGACCTTGGCTGTCTGTGGCCAGGAGGGAGCCAGTGGCAAGGAGAAGGGCAAGACTATCCTGCAGTGGAATCCCTCATGGGGAAGATGAATTCCCCATAACATTTGGCTTTGAAAGTGAGAAGGGCCGAAGTTTGTGAGTTCTTACAACCAGCATGATTTATAGATGGGAATTTTAAAAATCAGGGGCTTGGCTCTGGGTGAGTCTTGAGGGCATTAGGAAGCTGAGTCCCCACCCTTAAGTAGACAGCAGGAAAAAACAGGCAACAGAGATAGAGACAGCATGGAAGCAGTAGTTTGAAAAATTCCAGGGGAATAGGGGAGAGAGAGTTATTTTCACATCTCTGACCATGGCCCAGAGAGGAAGGGATTGCAGGGAGACCCCTGCAGGAACAAAGAAGCAGGCAGATGCCAATTCCCTCCTCCACCCCTCAGGATAAACACATCCACACTTTCCAGTCACCCTTGTTTTAGTCTTCACACTGGAATCCCTTCAGCCAGAAGACCAGCACAAACACCACCAAAGCTTGTCTCCTGACCCGTGCATTTTGCAGGACCTCAGTTCCAGCAGCAATGTGGCAATGGTGGCAGGAGGCCTCATTTCTCAAGCAGACCAGTGCACACCTTGTTGAAATGCATTCCACTTGGCCAGGAACCAAACACTGCCCACACAGGCAAAGAGAGACTCTGCAAACAACTGGACTGAAGGAAAAAGTGACCAGGACTCACCAGCATGGCACATACCACACAAGTAGGAAACACTCCCTGAAGTGCCAAGTCCAGGGAAAGGGAGGACACTGCACTGAGGGCACTGCAGGACATCTTCTTCATAAAGCCATTACCTTCAACAGCAGATGTAGCTGACTTTCCTAACACGCAGAAACAGTGAGCTAGACAAAATGAGGAGAGAGAATATGTCCCAAATGAAAGAACAGGATAAAACCACAGCAAGAGACCTAGAGGAAATGGATTTAAGTAATATGCCAGATAGAGAACTAAAGTAATGACAGTAATGATACCCACTGGACTTGAAAAGAATGGAGGACATCAGTGAGAACATTAACAAAGAGATAAAAAAAATCTAGATGAACAGCAGATTAAATGAAATTTTAAAAAATGATGGAATAAATAGGCTAGAGGCAGCAGAGAAATGAATTAATGATCTGGAAGACAGTAATGGAAAGTAATCAAGCTAAGCAAATGAGAAATAAAATAATTATGCAAAACGAGAATAGGCTTAGGGAATTCAATGATTCCATCCAGTATAATATTTCCATTATAGGGATCCCAGAGGAAGGAGAGAGAAGTGGGCAGAAAATATATTTGAAGAAGTAAGAGATGAAAACTTCCCTAAACTGGAGAAAGAAACAGATATGCAGATCCAAGAAGTACAGAAACCCCCCAACAAAATCAGTCCAAGGAGGTCCACACCAAGACACATACTACCTAAAATGTCAGGTACTCACAAAATTAAAGGATATAAAATAGGACATTAAGTATCTAAACATTGTGGGAAAGGAGTAAAGAATGGATTCAAACTTAAATGACCATCGACTTAATATAGACTACTATATACAGAAGATTTTATATGCAAGCCTAATGGTAACCAGAAATTAAAAAAAAACACTAATAGATATGTAAAGAATAAAGAGAAAGGAATCAAAGTATATCATTAAAGAAAGTCCAATAAAACAAGAAAAAGAGCAACATAAGACAGGATCAAAGGGGCACCTGGGTGGTTCAGTTGGTTAAGCATTTCACTTTGGCTTAGGTCATGATCTCATGGTCCTGAGATTGAGCCCTACGTCAGGCTCCCCGCTCAGCAGGGAGTCTGGTTGTCCTTCTTCCCCTCCCCCCACTCATGCTGTCTCTCTCTCTCAAATAAATAAATTAATTAAAATCTTAAAAAAAGAGAAAGGATTAGAGATAAACTACAAAACAACTACAAACCAAGTAATGAAATGGCAATAAATACATATCTACCAATATTTACTTTGAATGTAATGGACTAAATGATCCAATTGAAAGACATAGAATGAAAGAATGGATTAAAAAAAAGACCCATCTTTATGCTGCCTACAAGAGACTCAATTCAGACTTAAAAATATTTGCAGATTTGAAATGAAGGGATGGAGAAACACTCCTCATGCAAATGGATGTCAAAAGAAAACCAGCATAGCAATACTTATATTGGACAAAATAGACTTTAAAGCAAAGATGATAAGAAGAGAGAAAAAAGATATTATATAATAATAAAGGGGACAATCCAACAATAAAATATAACAATTGTATATATTTATGTGCCCAACATGGGAGCACCCAACATATAAAACAGTTAATAACAAACATAAAGGAACTAATCAATAGTAATACAATAATAATAGGTTACCTTAAAACACCATATACATCAATGGACAGATCATGCAAACAGAAAATCAAGGAAACAGTAGCTTTGAATGACACACTGGACCAGATGGATTTAACACATATATTCAGAACATTCTATCCCAAAACAGCAGAATACACATTTTTTTTCAAGTCCACATGGAACATTCTCCAATATAGATCACATATTAAGCCACACAACAAGTCTCCACAAATCCAAAAAATTGAAGTAATACCAGGTATCTTTACTGACCACAACACAGTGAAATTAGAAATCAACCACAAGAAAAAATCTGGAAAGACCACAAATAAATGTAGGTTAAATAACGTGCTACGGAACAATGAATGGGTCAACAAGGAAATAAAAGAAGAAATAAAAAAATACATGTAAACAAATGAACATGAAAACACAATGGTCCAAAACCTTTGGGATGCAACAAAAGCGGTCCTATGAGAGAAGTATATAGCAAAGCAGGCCAGCCTCAAGAAACAAGAAAAATCTCAACTAAAGAATGTAACTTTACATGTAAATGAGCTAGAAAAAGAACACATGAAGCCTAAAGCCAGCATAATGAAGGAAATAAGAAATATTAGAGCAGAAATAAATAACATAGAAACTAAAAAATAAAAAATGCAATAGAACAGATTAATGGAACCAGGAGCTGGTTCTTTGAAAATATAAACAAAATTGATACATATCTAACCAGACTTATCCAGAAAAAAAGAGAAAGTACTCAAATAAACAAAATCATAAATGAACGAGGAGAAATAACAACCAACACCACAGAAATACAAACAATTTAAGAGAATATTATGAAATATGATATGCCAACAAATTGGACAACCTAGAAGAAATGGATAAATTCCTAGAAACATATAAGCTACTAAAACTGAAGAAGAAAGAAATAGAAAACATGTACAGAACAATTATCAGCAAAGAACTTGAATCAGTACTCAAAAAAAAAAAAAAAAAACCCAACAAACAAAAGTCCAGGACCAGGCAGCTTCACAGGTGAATTCTACCAAACATTTAAATAAGAGATAATACCTATTCTTCTCAAACTATTCCAAAAAATAGAAGAAGTAGAACTTCCAAATGTATTCAGTGAGGCCAGTATCACCCTGATACCAAAACCAGATAGTGACACCACATAAAAATACAACTACAGGCCAATATCTCTGATGAACATAGATGCAAAAATCCTCAGTGAAAAACTAGTAAAAGAACTCCACAATACATTAAAAAAAAATCATTCACTATTATCTAATGGAATTTGTTCCCAGGATGCAAGGGTGGTTCAATATTCATGTATCAATCAACATGATACAACATATCAATAATAGAAAGGATAAAAAACCATACAATCACTTCAATAGATGCAGAAAACAGATTTGACAAAGTCCAACAACCATTAATGATAAAAGCCCTCAGCAAGGTAGGTGTAGAGGGAGCATATCATAACATAATAAAGGCCTTACATGAAAAACCCATACAGTGAACATCATACTCAATGGTGGAAAACTGAGAGCTTTACCCCTAAGGTCAGAAACAAGACTAGGATGTCCCCTATCACCACTGTTATTCAACATTGTACTTGAAATCCTAGCCACAGCAATAAGATAACAAAAAGAAATAAAAGGCAATCAATGCATTATACCATATTAATAAAATAAGGGACAATAAAACAAATTATAATGTTATATATGATGACAAATCATTTGGCAAAATATAATAGCATTTTCATGTTAAAAAAGAAAAAAAACCTCAAAAACTAGGAGCAAAAGGAAACTTCTCCAGCTTGGTATATGGAATCTACAGCAAACTACCAGTTAACTTTGTATTTAATGATGAAATACTGAAAGCTTCCTTCATAAGATCAGGAGCAAGACAAAGGTGTTCACTCTTGACACCTTCTCCACTTCTATTTAAGAATTTCCTGGAGTTCCTAGCTAGTGCAATTAGGCAAGAAAAACAGATTAAAGGCACATAAATTGTTAAGAGACAAGTAAAAAATGGCAATGTCTTTTTGCAGATAACATGATTTGGTATATAGAAAATTCTATGGAATCTGTACACACTGTTTAAATGTGATAGTCTGACTCTACATTTTTATTTTTTTAGTTCTGACAGCTTTTAAGCCTCATCCCTACTTCTGCTCAACATCTGGGAAAGCTGATAAGACAGCCTGGATGCTCCCACTTTTGGCATTGGTATGAAGTCTTATTTTTTTATTTTTATTTTTTAAGATTTTATTTATTTATTTGACAGAGACAGAGATAGCAAGAGCAGGAACACAAGCGCGGGAGTGGGAGAGGGAGAAGCAGGCTTCCCCCTGAGGATGGAGCCTGATGTGGGACTCGATCCCAGGACCCTGGGATCATGACCTGAGTTGAAGGCAGACGCTTAACGACTGAGCCACCCAGGTGCCCTGGTATGAGGTTTTAAAGCATAAGGTTTCTGTTTATACATGAGAACCTTCACTTCTTAATCACTGTAAAAACTGCAAGCCAGCTTCCTTTTTCGATCTATCCAGCCATTTTGAACATGCTTGAAAAGCTTGCTCTGGCATCCCCAGAAAGTGTCATTATGTATATATATATTTATCATTCTCTCTTGGTTTATTTGTGGCATCATCATTCTTGACATCCAAACTAGATTTTGAGTTGGAGGGGTCCATCCTGTTTCTGCCATATGTCTGTAATAAATTGCTGCTGTAAGCATGATATATAAGCAATTATCACCACCATTAGGGTCTCTCTCTCTCACTCTTTTTTTTTTTTTTTTTTTTTTTGCTTTGGCTTGGAAGCTCAGTCTCCCACCTGCTGGTGACAATGCACTTTGAGCAGCTGCTTTCTGGCTAGCATGCTTTCTCAGTTGTACTGCTGGCAAGCTTTCACTCTGAGCTGTAGAGCTTTGTGCTGTATTTGCTGAGTTTTACTGAGCATCGATTATAGATTTAACAAACCCAAGTTGTGTAGCCAGTTTGGAGAACAGTATGGATGTCCCTCAAAGAAATTCACAAAGAATTACCATATGACCCATCAACTCAGTTCTTAGGTATATATCCCAATTAATTGAAAACACGTTCACACAGATTTTGTACACAAATATAGCAGCATAATTGTAATAGTCAAAAAGTAGAAACAATGTAAATTTTCATCAAATAATGAATGGATATGCAAAATGTGGTATATTCATAAAATGGGGTATTATTCAGCCACAAAAAGGGACAAAGTATCAATACATGCTACAACATGGGTTAACCTTAAAAACATGCTCAGTGAAAGAAGACAAGCACAAAAAGCCACATGTCATATGATTCCATTTATATGAGATATCTAGGATAGGCAAGCCTATACAGAGGGAAAGTAGATTAACGGTTTCCAGCGGCTGGGTGAAGGAGGTTTGAGGAATTATGGCTAAGGGGTGTGGATTCCTTTTTGAAGTGAAAAAATTATGTAATTTGATAGTGGTGATGGTTGCCCAGCCTTGTGAATATACTGAAAAATCACTTAATTGTGCATTTTAAAAGAGTGAATTTTATGGTATGTGATTTTATCTCAATACCAATACTAATATTAGTGAATGAAATAAGTCATTCAGTCTTAATTAACTACCTAGTAAGTAAGGACCCCATTAAGTCCTACCCACACTAATGGGGAAAGGAATTAGATTCCAACCATTAAAGAGAGGAGTATAAAAGAATTTGTGGACATATTTTAAAAGACAGTGAATTATCCAGTACAAATTTATACTTTTGTTCTATAGAGTCTTATCTATCATATTGCTTTAGCTGTCATCTTTAAACTGATTAATCCCAAATATACATCTCTCCCTGGTCACTCTCCTTAGTGCCAAACCTGTATATCCAATTGTAAAGCAGCTCCCATGAAAATGAATTTTGATATGTCCAAAACTGAGTATATCTATTACTCTTTATTCCACTCCTGCCAGTAAACATGATCTACTACTCCATGTGTGGTAGCCATAATCTTTCTTCAAGAAAATAACTGGAGTTTCTAGGTGCTATATCTTTGAGATCCATCTCAGTGCTTAAAATAAGACTATGCTCTTCCTGGGCTGCTTCTAGCCAATGAATGATATAGCACAAATATTAAGTCTGAGACATCTTTGCTAATGTGGGACCCTATAATAGGTAATATTTGCTCTGAAATCTATAATTATGCCTGAAATTTTTAAAGATTCACTGAAGTCTGAGGTGCTTTCAATCTAATAATTCTTTCTTCTTTTTCTGCTTTCATAAGTGTCAGGTCATATTGTGATCTGAATGCTGTCCTTGTTTATTCCACTTCCCTTTCCTTATATCATTTATTAGTATTTTCCCCAAATAAGCATCTAATAATTATTACTCCATATCAGTATCTTGTTCCTGGAGGACCTGAACTGACACATGTTACCATTCTCATAGGAATGGCACAATCATCCATTAGTTACTCAAGACAAAAAACTTGAAAGTACTCGTATCTATTCTTTCTACCACACATTCCATAACCAAATGACCACCAAATCCTAATGATTCACTCTCCTCCATATTTCCAGGTCATTCTTTCCATTTCCACTCCTGAGGTCTTTATTAAAGTCTCTTAACTTCATGTTTGACTTTTTCTTTTTTTTTCTTTATGATTTCTCAGTTTTCATTTTTTAATTTAAATTCACTTTAGTTAACATATAGTGTAGTATTAGTTTCAGGAGTAGAATTTAGTGATTCATCACTTACATATAATACCCAGTGCTCATCCCGATAAGTGCCCTCCCTAATGCCCATCACCCATTTAGCCTATCCCCCACCCACCTCCACTTCAGGAAGCCTCACTTTGTTCTCTATAGTTAAGAGTCACTTATGGTTTACCTCTTTGTTTTTATCTTATTTTATTTTTCCTTCCCCTATGTTCATCAGTTGTTTTTTTAATTCTACATATGAGTGAAATCATATGCTATTTGTCCTTCTCTGATTTATTTCACTTAGCATAATATACTCTAGTTCTATCCATGTTGTGGCAAATGGCAAAATTTCACACTTTTAGATGGCTAAATAATATTCCACCGTGTATCTACAGCACATATTCTTTAAAAAAAAGATTTTATTTATTTATTTGAGAGAGAGAGAATGAGAGATAGAGAGCATGAGAGGGAAGAGGGTCAGAGGGAGAAGCAGGCTCCCTGCCGAGCAGGGAGCCCGATGTGGGACTTGATCCCGGGACTCCAGGATCATGACCTGAGCCAAAGGCAGTCGCTTAACCAACTGAGCCACCCAGGTGCCCTACAGCACATATTCTTTATCAATTCATCAGCTGATGGACATTTGGGCTCTTTCAATAATATGGCTATTGTTGACAGATCTGCTATAAACATTGGGGTGCATGTGCCCCTTCAAATCAGTCTTCTTGTACCCTTTGGGTAAATACCTACTAGTGTGATTACCGGGTGATGGGGTAATTCTATTTTTAACTTTTTGAGAAACCTCCATACTGTTTTCCAGAATGGCTGCACCAGTTTGCATTCCCACCAAGAGTGTAAGAGTTGTTTTCCTTTCTTACACTTACACAGTGTAAGATTCCCTTTCTCTGCATCTTCGCCAACATCTGTTGCTTCCTGATTTGTTAATTTTAGCCATCCTGACAGGTGTGAGGTAGTATCTCATTCTGGTTTTGATTTGTATCTCCTTGATGATGAGTGATCTGAGCATATTTTCATGTGTCTGTTGGCTATTTGTATGTGTTCTTTGGAGAAATGTCTGTTCATATCTTCTACCCATTTTTGGATTATTCATTTTTAGGGGGGTTGATTTTGATAAGTTCTTTATAGATTTTCAATAATAGCCCTTTATCTGATATGCATTTACAAATATCTTCTCATTCTGTCAGTTTCCTTTTAGTTTTGATGATTGTTTCCTTTGCTGTGTAGAAGCTTTTTATCTTGATGAGGTCCCAATAGTTCTTTGTTGCTTTTGTTTCCCTTGTCTTTGGAGACAAGTCTAGTAAGAAGTTACTCCAGCCGAGGTCAAAGAGGTTGCTGCCTGTTTTCTCCTCTAGGATTTTGATGGTTTCCTGTCTCACATGTAGGTCTTTCATTCATTTTGAGTCTATTTTTGTGTATGGTATAAGGAAGTGGTCCAGTTTTCTCAACACCATGATTTGAAGAGACTGTCTTTTTTTCCATTGGATATTCTTTCCTGCGTAGTTGAAGATTAGATGAATATACAGTTGTAGGTCCATTTCTGGGTTTTCTATTCTGTTCCATTGATCTATGTGTCTGTTTTTTTTTTAAGATTTTATTTATTTATTTGAGAGAGAGAAAGAGCACACACATGAGTGATGGGGAGGAGCAGAGGGAGAGGGAGAAGCAGACTTTCTGCTGAGTGGGGAGCCCAATGTGGAGCTCAGTCACAAGACCCTGAGATCGTGGCCTGAGCCAAAGGCAGATGTTTAATTGACTGAGCCATCCAGGTGCCTTTATGTGTCTGTTTTTGTGCCAGTACTCTCTTGATGAATACAAGTTTGTGATAAACTTGAAGTCTGGGAATGTGATGCCTTGGGCTCTGTTTTTCTTTTTCAAGATGACTTTGGCTATTCGGGGTATTTTCTGGTTCCATACAAATCTTAGGATTGTTTGTTCTAGTTTTGTGAAAAATGATGGTGTTATATTGATTGGAATTGCATTAAATGTGTAGGTTGCTTTGGGTAGTATGGACATTTTAACAATATTTTTTCTTCCAATCCATTAGCATGTTATGCTTTTCCATTTCTTTGTGTCTTCTTCAATTTCTTTCATAAGTGTTCTATAGATTTCAGAGTATAGATCTATTACCTCTTTGGTTAGGTTTATTCCTAGGTATCTTATGGTTTTTGGTGCAATTGTAAATGGGATTGATTCTTTGATTTCTCTTTCTGCTGCTTCATTATTGGTGTATAGAAATGCAACAGATTTCTGTAAATTGATTTTATATCCTGTAACTTTGCTCAATTGATGGATCAGTTCTAGTAAATTTGGGTGGAGTCTTTTGGGTTTTCTACACAGAGTATCATGTCGTCTGTGAAGAGTGAAAGTTTGACTTCTTCCTTGTCAATTTGGATGCATTTTATTCCTCTTTGTTGTCTGACTGCTGAAGCTAGGTCTTCCAGTACTATGTTGAATTACAGTGGTAAGGGTGGACATCTCTTTTGTGTTCCTGATCTTAGTGGAAAAGTTGTCACCTTTTCCCCATTGAGATGAATTGTGGGTCTTTTGTATATAGCCTTTATGATGTTGAGGTATGTTCCTTCTATCCCTCCTTTCTTGAGGGTTTTTTATCAAAAATGGATGCTATTTTCTCAAGTGCTTTTTCTGCATCTATTGAGAGGATCATATGGTTCTTACCCTTTATTTAATGGGGCGTATTAAGTTGATTGATTCATGGATAGTAAATATCCTTGCTGCCCAGAAATAAATCTCACTCTATCATTGTGAATAATCCTTCTGATGTACTGTTTGATTTGATTAGGTAGTATCTTGTTGAGAATTTTTGCATCCATGTTCATCAGAGATCTTGGTCTATAGTTCTCTTTTTTAGTGGGGCCTTTGTCTGGTTTAGGGATCAAGGTAATGCTGGTATCATAGAATGAGTTTGGAATTTTTCCTTCCATTTTTTTTTTTTTGGAACAGCTTCAGAAGAATAAGTATTAATTCTTCTTTAAATGTTTGGTAGAATACCCATGGGAAGCCATCCAGCCTTGGAGTCTTCTTTATTGGGAGATTTTGATTACTGATTCAATTTCTTTACTGGTTATTTGTCTGTTCAGGTTTTCTATCTTTTTACCTGTTTCAGTTTTGGTAGTTTATACATCTCTAGGAATTTATCCATTTCTTCCAGATTTCCTAATTTGTAGGCATAAAATTTATCATAATATTTTCTTATGATTTTTTTGTGTTTCTGTGGTGTTTTGGGCCATTTCTCCTTTCTTTTTGATAAGCCTGGCTAGGGCTTTATCAATTTTATTAAGTCTTTCAATGAAACAGCTCCTAGTTTCGTCTATCTATTCTACTTTTTTTAAAATTTCTATACCATTTATTTCTGTTCTAATCTTTATTATTTCCCTTTTCCTGCTGGATTCAAGCTTTATTTGTTGTTCTTTTTGCTCCTTTAGGTGTATGTTTAGGTTGTGTATTGGAGACTTTTCTTGCTTCTTGAAGAAGGCCTGTATTGCTATATACTTCCCTCTTAGGACAGCCTTTGCTGCATCAGTGATTTTGGACTTTTGTATTTTCATTTGCTTCAATGAATTTTTTTCCTCTTTCATTTCCTGGTTAACCCATTCTATCTTAAGAAAGATGTTCCTTAACCTCCATGTATTTGTGATCCTTCCAAATTTTTTCTTGTGGTTGACTTCAAGTTTCATAGCATTGTTGTCTGAAAATATGCATGATATGATATCAATCTTTTTCTATCTGTTGAGACCTGAGTTGTGACCCAGGATGTGATCTAGTCTGGAGAATGTTCCATGTGTAGTAGAGAAGAATGTGTACTCTGTTGCTTTGGGATGGAATGTTCTGAATATATCTGTGAAGTCCATCTGGTCCAGTGTGTCATCCAAAGCCCTTATTTCCTTGTTGATCTTCTGCTGAGATAATCTGTCCATTATTGTGAGGGGGTTTTAAAGTCCCCTATTATTATTGTCTTATTATTAATGAATTTCCTTAAGTTTGTTATTAATTGATTTATATATTTGGCTCCTCCCAAGTTGGGGGCATAAATATTTACAACTGTTAGATTTTGTTTTTGGATTGACCCCTTTATTATGATATAGTGTCCTTCCTCATCTCTCCTTACAGTCTTTGGTTTAAAATCTAGTTTGTCTGATATAAGTATGGCTACTCCAGCTTTCTTTTGATGCCCATTAGCATGATAGATGATCCTCCTCCCCTTCACTTTCAATCTGGAAGTTCTTTTGGTTCTACAATGAGTCCTTTATAAGCAGCATATCAATGGGTCATTTTTTTTAATCCATTCTGATACCTTATGTCTTTTGATTGTAACATTGAGTCTATTTACATTCAGAGTAATCAATAGATATGAATTTATTGCCATTGTATTAGCTGTAAAGTCACTACAGATTTTCTCTGTTCCTTTTTAGTCTCTGTTCCTTTTGGTCTTTCTTTCCTGCTCAACATGTCTGTTTTACTATTTCTTGCAGGGCTGGTTTAGTGTTCATGAACTCCTTTAGTTTTTGCTTGTCTTGGAAACTATCTCTCTTGCTATTCTGAATGACAGCCTTGTTGGTTATAGTATTCTTGGCTGCATGTTCTTCCTATTTAGCATGTTGAATATATTATGCTTCTACTCTGTTCTGCTAAGTTTCTGTGGTCAGGTCTGCTGTTAACCTTATGTGTCTAGCTTTGTGAGTTAAAGAACTTTTCTCTCAAGCCTCTTTCAGAATTCTCTTTATCTTTGTATTTTGTAAGTTTCACTATGATAGGTCTTGGTGTTGACCTGTTTTTGCTGATTTTGAGGGGAGTTCTCTGTTACTCTTGGACTTGAATGTTTGTTTCCCAGATTAGGGATGTTCTCAGGTATAATTTGTTCAAATAAACCTTTTGCCCCCTTTTTCCTGCTCTTCTTCTAGGAATCCTATGGTACAGATATTATTGCACTTTGTGGAATTGCTGATTTCCCTATGTCTATGATCTTGACCTAATAGTTTTCTTTTCCTCCCTTTTTCAGCTTTATTCTTTTCCATAATTTTATCTTCTATATCACCTACTCTTTCCTCTACTTCTTCCATTCTCATTGTGATTACATCCATCAGTTTTGCATCTCAGTTATACCATACTTTATTTCAGCCTGACTAGTTTTTAGGTCTTTTATCTCTGCAGCCAAGGTTTCTCTGGTGTGTTCTATGCTTCTTTTAAGCCCAGTTAATATTCTTATGTCTTTTGTTCTAAATTCTCATTCATATATATTTCTTATTTCTGTTTTCAGCAAATCTCTGGCTGTGATTTCTTCTTGATCATCCTTTTGGGGATAATTCCTCCATCTTATCATTAAGTCTGGGTTTTTGTCTTTTGTGTGTTATTAAAATTTGTTATATTTCCTGCTCCTGAGAGCAATATTGTATTAAGAAGGTGTCATACCCTGTTCAAGGCTTGGTGCTTAAGGAAGTGTTTCTGTTGTGTGCTGTGTGCACTCTGTTCTTGTATTGTGACTGCTTTTCTCACAGATAAGTCCTCTGTTGAGTTCCTCCTTACTTGCAGTTGGTAGTGTTTGGACCTTTAACTAGGTGTGTTTTGATGTTTGTGAAGATATGCCTTATTAAAAAAAAAAAAAGCCTGATCCAAGAAAAGAGAAAAGAAACAAATAAGAAAGCAAAGAAACAAGCTAAAAACTATAAGCCTGAGGAGTCCAAGATAGCAGAGGAGTAGGAGACTTTAATTTCATCTGGTCCCAGGGATTCAGCTAGATAGCTATCAAACCATTCTGAACACCTGTGAACTCAACTGGAGATGGAAGAAAGGAATAGCTGCAAATCTACAAACAGAAAAGCAACCACTTTCTGCTAGGTAAGAGGTGCAGAGAAGTGAATCTGAGGAGATATGTGGGAAGATAGACAGCGAGGGGAGGGATCCTCTGTCAGCTGGCTACAGGAAATTGATACAGCAGAGGAACACAAAATTGGAACTTTTAGAAGTCTGCTCTGGTGAGGGATGTTGCTCTGGTAGCTAAGTGGGGGTGGAACCCTATCTGGGACAGTGTGGTCTCAGAATCCTCGGGGTCACAGGAAGACTGGGGAATGCCTGAGTGTGGCAGAGCTCCCAGGTATTGGAGCAGGGAAGCTGGCGGCAAAGAGTGACGCTAGGAGTGGGGTCTCAGCATGGGATTGCCATAAACTGTGATCCATGGCACCACTGGGTCACTGTTCTTCAAGCAGGGGCCCCAAAATGCAGAACCAGGGACACTCGCCATCCTCCCTTAGGAGGAATAGCAAGGAGTGTACAGCAGGAGTCTGCTGGGTTTGGAGACTCCAAATGATGTTGTGTGCTTGAGACAGAAATGCTTGGTCACAGGCTGGATGAGCATAGAGTGCGGCCAGAGATCAAGGAGACAGGAGTCTCCTGCTTTTCTCTGAAAGCTCACTGAAGAGTGAGGACCCAAGCCTTCAGCTCTGGGGCCAGAGATTGAGAGGCTGCCATTTTCATTCTCATCTTCTAAAGCTGCACAGAAAGCCTTCAGGGAACAGAAGATACATAGAGCAATTGGGAGCAGATTACTTAGCCTGGCCCCAGGCAAGGGTGGAACAATTCCTCCTGGAGCAAAGACACTTGAGAATTAGTGCAACAGGTCCCTCCTCTAGAAGATCAGCAAGAACATCCAGCCAAGACCAAGTTTACCAATCAATGAGAATTATAAAACTCCAGTGCTAGGGGAATACAGCACATAGAATTCATGGCTTCCCCCCCCCATGATTCTTTAGTTTTTCAGCTTTAGTTTTTTAAATTTTCTTTAATTTTTTTCTTTTATTTTTTAATTTTTCTTCATTCCTTTTAAACCAACTTCTTATCATATCAATTCTTTTTTAGAAATCTTTTCTTTTAGTTTCCATTTTTAAAGTCATATTCTATCCCTTCATTGTATTTAACCTTATTTTTTTGGTATGTATGTGTGTATATATATATACATATATATATATATATATATATGTATTAATTCTTCTTTAAATGTTTGGTAGAATACCCATGGGAAGCCATCCAGCCTTGGAGTCTTCTTTATTGGGAGATTTTGATTACTGATTCAATTTCTTATATATATATATATATTTCTTTAAAATTTAGGGATACAGTTTCTTCTAACAGACCAAAATACACCCAAGATCTAATGTATGGTTCTGTTCTATTCACCTGCCTGATCATATTCTCCCTCCCTGCCTCAGTGTCTGGTCTCTTCTGATTTGTTTAGTGTATATTTCTCTGGGGTCATTGTTGCCATTTTAATAGTTTGTTCTCTTGTTTATCTCTTTTTCTCTAGATAGAATGATAAGATGGAAAAACTCACCTCAAAAAAGAGAACAAGAGGCAGTACTGACTATCAGGGACCTAATCAGTATGGACATAAGTAAGATATCGGAACTAGAGTTCAGAATGATGATTACAAAGTTACTAGTTGGGCTTGAAGAAAGCATAGAAGACACAAGACAATCCCCTTCTGGAGTAATAAAAGAACTAAAATCTAACTACGTTGAAATAAAAAAAGCTATTAATGAAGTGCAATAAAAAATGGAGGCTCTAACTGTTAAGATAAATGAGGCAGAAGATAGAATTAGTGATATAGAAGATCAAATGATGGAGAATAAAGAAGCTGAGAAAAAGAGAGATAAACAACTACTGGATCATGAGGGGAGAATTAAAGAGATAAGTGATACCATAAAGCAAAACAACATTAGAATAATTAGGGTCCCAGAAGAAGAAGGAGAGAGAGGGGTAGAAGTTATATTGAGGAAATAATAGTGGAGAACTTCCCTCATTTGGGGAAGGAAACAGGCATCAAAATCCAGGAGGCACAGAGAACCCACCTCAAAATCAATAAAATATGTCAACACCCCTCATCTAATAGTAAAACCTACAAATCTCAGAGACAAAGAGAAAATCCTGAAAGCAGCTTGGGACAAAAGGTCTGTAATCTACAAGGATAAAAACATTAGATTGGCAGGAGAGCTACACACAGAGACATGACAGGCCAGAAAAGACTGGCATGATATATTCAGTGTATTAAATGAGAAAAACATGCAGGCAAGAATAGTTTATCCAGCTAAGCTATCATTGAAAATAGAAGGAGAGATAAAACGCTTCCAAGACAAACGGAAACTAAAAGAATTTGCAATCACCAAACCAACCCTACAAGAAATATTCAAAGGAGTCCTCTAAGCAAAGAGGGAGCCTAAAAGTAACATAGACCAGAAAAGAACACAGACAATATACAGTAACAGTCACCTTACAGGCAATACAATGGCACTAAATTCATATCTTTCAATAGTTATCTTAAATATAAATGGGCTAAATGCCCCAATCAAAAGACACAGGGTATCAGATTGGGTAAAAAAAAAAAAAAAGACCCATCGATATGCTGTCTGCAAGAGACTCATTTTAGACCCAAAGACAAATCCAGATTTAAAGTGAGGGGGTGGAAAACCATTTATCATGCTAATAGACATCAAAAGAAAGCTGGAGTGGAAATCCTTATATCAGAAAAACTATATTTTAAACCAAAGACTGTCATAAGAGATGAGGAAGTATATTATATCATACTTAAAAGGTCTATCTAACAAGAAGATCTAACAATTATAAATACTTATACCCTTAACATTGCAGCAGCCAATTATATAAGCCAATTAATAATAAAATCAAAGAAATACATTGACAATATTACAATAATAGTAGGGGACTTTAACATCCTCCTCACTGCAATGGACAGATCATCTAAGCAAAAGATCAACAAGGAAATAAGGGCTTTGAATGATGCACTGGACCAGATGGACTTCACAGATATATTCAGAACATTCCATCCTAAAGCCACAGAATACACATTCTTCTCTATTACACATGGAACATTCTCCAGAATAGATCACATCCTGGGTCACAAATCAGGTCTCCACTGGTACCAAAACATTGGGATCATTCCCTGCATATTTTCAGACCACAAGGCTTTGAAAATGGAACTCAATCACAGGAGGAAATTTGCAAGGAACTAAAAAACTTGGGGATTAAAGACCATCCTACTAAAGAATGAATTGGCCAACCAGGAAATTGAAGAAGAATTTTAAAAAATTCATGAAAACTAATGAGAATGAAAACAGAACTGTTTAAAGTCTGTGGGATGCAGCAAAGGCGATCCTAAGAGGAAAGTATATAGCAATACAAGCCTTTCTCAAGAAACAAGAAAGGTCTCAAATACACAACCTAACCCTACACCTGGAGCTGGAGAAAGAACAGCAAATAGAGCCTAAACTCAGCAGAAGAAGAGAAATAATAAAGATTAGAGCAGAAATCAATGTAATAGAAACTAAAAGAACAGAACAATAGATCAAAGAAACTAGGAGCTGGTTCTTTGAAAGAATTAATAAGATTGATAAAACCCTGGCCAGACTTATCCAAAAGAAAAGAGAAAGGACCCAAATAAATAAAATCATGAATGAAAGAGGAGAGATCACAACCAACACTAAATAAATACAAACTATTATAAGAACATATTATGAGCAACTATATGCCAACGAGTTAGACAATCTGGAAGAAATGGATGCATTCCTAGTCACATATAAACAACCAAAACTGAACCAGAAAGAAATAGAAAACATGAACAGACCCATAACAAGCAGGGAAATTGAATAAGTAATCAAAAATCTCCCAACAAGCAAAAGCCCAGGGCCAGATGACTCCCAGGGGAATTCTATCAAACATTTAAAGAAGAATTAATATCTATTCTTCTGAGGTTGTTCCAAAAAATAGAAATGGAAGGAAAACTTCCAAACTCCTTTTATGACACCAGAATTACTTCGATCCCACAACCAGACAAAGACTCCACCAAAATGGAGAACTACAGACCAATATCCCTGGTGAACATGGATGTCAAAATACTCACCCAAATCCCAGCCAATATGATCCAACAGTACATTAAAAGGATTATTCACCATGACCAAGTGGGATTAATTCCTGGGCTGCAAGGTTGGTTCAACATCTGCAAATCAGTCAATGTGATACACTACATTAATAAAAGAAAGAACAAGAACAACATGATCCGCGCAATAGATGCAGAAAAAGCATTTGACAAAGTACAGGATCCTTTTTGAATAAAATTCTTCACAGTGTAGGGATAGAGGGTACATACCTCAATATCATAAAAGCCATTTATGAAAATACCACAGTGAATATCATTCTCAATGGGGAAAAAACTGAGTTTTTCCCCTAAGGTCAGGAAGATGGCAGGGATGTCCACTATCACCACTGTTGTTCAACATAGTACTAGAAGTCCTAGCCTCCGTAATCAGACAACAAAAAGAAACCAAAGGCATCCAAATTGACAAAGAAGAAGTCAATCTCTCACTCTTTGCAGATAGTATGATACTTTATGTGGAAAACCCAAAAAACTCCACCCCCAAATTGCTAGAACTCATACAGGATTCAGTAAAGTGGCAAGATATAAAATCAATGCACAGATATCAGTTTTATTTCTATATACCAACAACGAGACAGAAGAAAGAGAAACTAAGGAGTCGATCCCATTTACAATTGCACCCAAAACCATAAAATACCTAGGAATAAATCTAACCAAAGAGGCAAAGTATCTGTACTCAGAAAACTATAGGATATTCATGAAAGAAATTGAAAAAGACACAATGAAATGGAAAAACTTTTCATGCTCATGGTTTGGAAGGACAAATATTGTGAAATTGTCTATGCTACCTAGAGCAATCTATACATTTAAGGCAATCGCTATCAAAATACCATCAACTTTTTTCACAGAGCTGGAACAAATAATCTTAAAATTTGTGTGGAATCGCCAAAGGAATGTTGAAGAAAAAACACAGAACTGGTGGCATCACAATTCCAGACTTCAAGCTCTATTTCAAAGCTGTAACTATCAAGACAGCATGGTATTAGAGCAAAAATACAGTATGGTACTGGCACAAAAACAGACATATAGATCAATGGAACAGAATAGAGAACTCAGAAATGGACCCTTCAACATTATGGTCAACTAATCTTCAACAAAGCAGGATAGAATGTCCAATGGAAAAAAGACAGCCTCTTCAACAAATGGTGTTGGGAAAATTGGACATCCACATGCAGAAGAATGCAACTGGACCTTTTCTTTACACCATACACAAAAATATTCTCAAAAAAGGATGCAAGACTTAAATGTGAGACAAGAATCCATCAAAATCCTTGAGGAGAACACAGATAACAACCTCTTCGACCTCAGCCACAGCAATTTACTTTCCAAAGGCAGAGGAAACAAAGGCAAAAATGAACTATTGGGACTTCATCAAGATAAAGAAGCTTCTGCACAGCAAAGTAAACAGTAGACAAAACTGGTAGACAACCGAAAGAATGGGAGAAGATATTTGCAAATGACATATCAGATAAAGGGCTAGTATCCAAAATCTATAAAGATTTTATCAAACTCAACACCCAAAGAACAAATAATCTAATCAAGGCATGGCTAGAAGACATGAACAGACATTTTGGCAAAGAAGTCATCCAGATGGTCAATGGACACATTAAAATGTTCTCATCACTCAGCATCAGGGAAACAAATCAAAACCATAATGAGATACCACCTGACACCAGCCAGAATGGCTAAAATTAACAAGTCAGGAAATGAGAGATATTGGCGTAGATGCGAAGGGGAACCTTCCTACACTGTTGGTGGGAATGCAAGCTGGTGCAGCCACTCTGGAAAACAGTATGGAGGTTCTTCAAAAAGTTGAAAATAGAGGGGTGTCTGGGTGGCTCAGTCAGTTAAGCATCTGCCTTCAGCTCAGGTCATGATCCCAGGGTCCTGGGATCCAGGGCCGCATCGGGCTCCCTGCTCAACGGGAAGCCTGCTTCTCCCTCTCCCACTCCCCCTGCTTGTGTTCCCTCTCTCACTGTGTCTCTCTCTGTCAAAAAAATAAATAAAATCTTAAAAAAAGGTTGAAAAAAGAGCTACCCTATGACCCCGCAATGGTACTACTGGGTATTTACCCCAAAGGTACAAATGTAGTGATCTGAAAGGGAAACTGCACCCCAGTCTTTACAGCAGCAAAGTCCATAATATCCAAACTATGTAAATAGTGCAGATTTCCATAGACAGATGAATGGGTAAAGAAGATGTGGTGTATATATATATATATTACGCAGCCATCAAAAAAAGAAATCTTGCCATTTGCAAAGACGTGAATGGAACTAGAGGGTATTATGCTAAGCGAAATAAGTCAATCAGAGAAAGGTAATTATCATATTATCTCACTGATATATGGAATTTAAGAAACAAGGCAGAAGATCATAGGGCAAGAGAGGAAATAATGAAACAAGATGAAACCAAAGAGGGAGACAAACCATAAGAGACTCTTAATCTCAGGAAACAAACTGAAGGTTGCTGGAGGAGAGGAGGGTGAAGGGATGGGTAGGCTTGGTGATGGACACTGGGTATGTGTTTTGGTGAGCCCTCTGTGTTGTGTAAGGCTGATGAATCACAGACCTGGACCCCTGAAACAAATAATACATTATATGTTAATAAAAAAAAAGCTATAAGCCTGATGCCAAGTAAAAAGGAAGAAAGAAGGAAAAAAAGAATAAAATAAGAGAATCTTGACCAAAAAATTATAAAAGGAAACAAATAGTCCAACAAATGAACAAAAAACTATAAGCCTGATTCCAAAGAAAAAAGAAAAAAAGTAACAAAATAAAATAAAATAAATCATAAAAACAAAAACAAAAACAAAAAAATCTGTTCTTATTTCCACCAGAACTAAAGCAGACATTTTGGAATAGTCTATGATTAGTAGAGTTGGTACTTGTGGGGAGATTGCACTGGTCTTCTGAGGGAGAGGCTCAATGTGCTGGCTCAGAGTCAGACCTGCCTTAGTAAAGATGTCTCTGCTGGGTGTAGGGGAACAGGGTTTGGTGTAAACAACTCCAGCCTCCACTGGCAGTTCTGTTTCTCTCTGAAGCTTCACCGTGCTGATGGGTGGGTGGTGGTGGAAGATTGCATCACCCCACCCTCTTTTCCCTGGGGAGGAGGACTTGTGCTTTTTCTCCCAGAGGAGAGCCTCACAGCACTATGCCTGACACTGTTCTGTCCCAGAAAAGCAGTCACATAGTCATGAAGTTGACTAAAGTCTATGGTGAAGCACAGTAAAAATCTGGGACCAGGTTATCTGCCCTCTCTATGCATCTCTGTCTACTGCTGTGGAATGGCTACTCAATGGCACTCAGTGGGGCCTTTGTCCTTTGAGGGGCAGTATACCCTCTTCCAAATGCACTCCAGGAAGGGGAACATTTGTTCTCTCCCAGTGTGACTCAGGGGATTCCCATACCATGGCATCTTATGTGACCACTATGTGCTGCTCTCTCTCCCACTCCCTCCCTCTCTCCCTGACTTCTCTCTGCAAAAATAGCTCCCTCCCCTCCGTGGCACTATGTCTTTTCTTTCCTCAATTCACATTTCTGAACCTCACATCTGCCATATTCTCTCCCTCCAATTGTGCAGATTGTTTTGTTAAACTATGATTGATTTCCTAGTTGTTCAAAATGATTTGATACTGATCTAGCTGTGTTTGAGGGATGAGGCAAGCTCAGGCCCCCTTCTACTCTGCCATCTTAATTCCTCTTGACTTTTTCAATTGTCACTGAAATTAATTGCCCTGATTCTTGGTTAATCACAGTTGCAACTAAGCTAATAACTAAGATATATCAATCACTCACTATATGTAAGACTATGTGTTAAGAACTCTCTGTGGATTACCTAATATAATCCTTAAAATAACATTATGAGGTAAATGTTGTTATTATCCCCTTATATTGTATAAAGAAACAGACACACAAATCAATTAAGTGATTTGCCTCCCCCCCAAAAAAATCCAGTAGGTGGCAGAGCTGGAATAAATTTCAACAGTGCTGTCAACAATTTTTTAAAAAATCTGAGCCATGTTGTTTCTCTCCTTAAAATTCTTCAATATTTCTCAAACAGTTCAGGTTAATGTTCAAATTACTTCACACAGCACACAACATCCTTTATTACACTACTTCTTCAGCTTCTCCCTGGCATGTATCCAATGATCCAGCCATACTAAATTTTAGAAATCCCAGAGCTTTCTCAAAAAAATTCATGCTTTCCTCTCACTATTCCATTAACTTAAAGTGCTCTTATTTCCCCATATCATTCCCCATGACAATTCTTGTTCTTTTCCCCATGACTAAATTCTTTTCATTCTTCAAAACTTTGCTTAAATATTGCTTTCTCTAAGATGCCTGCTCTGATGTCCCCTCTGTACCTCAGATATGGCTGCATGTCTCCATAGGTGATTTCATAGTATCTTAAGAATGTCTACATTATAGAATTTGCCATATTGCATTGAAATATTTTACTTATGAATACTTCTATCAGATAGATCATTAAATCTTAGACTGCTTTTATCTTTATATGCATATCATACAGAATGAATAAATGAATTCAAACTTTGGCATCTGCCACTGCTTATGCTAAAAAAATGTTTAGTAGCAGAAAAAAATGGTAACGTTTTTGCAAATAAGAAGTTTTGGAACTATCATACAGCCTATTGTTCTCTGTTCAATTGTATTGTTTCTGTTTGCTTCTACCACCACTATGGACATGTACACATGTGCTCATAAAAGTAAAATTGTTCTTTGTCTATAAGATAAAATTCCTCATATCAATAAGTTTGATTGATGACTGAACAAAGATCTCCAGGTGTTTCAGAACCTACCACTCACTGGGCTGATATATGCAGAAAGCCTCCTTCACCACCTTTCTAATTTGTGTAGTTAACAGAAATATTGTGGCAGCCACCTAGCAAATGAGACAAGGGATAGGATAACAAATTGGTAGAGTGTGGTGTAGGAATAGTAGAGGAAGAGATCAGAGTGCAGGAATCTTAGTGACGACCAAGGTTGTGCTGGGTCCTAAGACAATTGCCAAGGAGGCAAGAACTTTTTGTAATTAACAAGCCCTGAAGTCATTCAATGAAGATTGAGAAGGAGTGAGCAATTTTACACTATGTGAACATTCTTAGACCAGACATAAAGATAAGAACAGACTGTATTTCAGGGAGCCAAAAACCCTGTGTTCTAGTCTAGGCTTAGCCACTCCTTCCTTGAGCAAATCACTTGACTTTTATGTTCCTCAATATCTCCATTTTTAAAATGAAGCAGCTGGAATAGTTAAAATTTAAAGTTCCTTAAAGATCTAGGCTGGGGGAGAGTTAAGATGGCAGTGTTGTTGGAGGACCCTGGGATTGCCTCATCCCTTGAACACAGCTAGATAACTATCAAATCATTCTGAATATGCAAGAAATCAGCATAAGGACTAATAGAACACACTTCACAACTAGAGGG
The DNA here is from genome assembly GCF_003265705.2 of Callorhinus ursinus. Taxonomy (NCBI): domain Eukaryota; kingdom Metazoa; phylum Chordata; class Mammalia; order Carnivora; family Otariidae; genus Callorhinus; species Callorhinus ursinus. The sequence continues at coordinate 6,211,639 of NW_027397102.1, read as the reverse complement.
AGAGAAGAGGCCACACTGAGGAAGGTAGAAAGTGTATAGATGTGGTTTGGGGGAAAAACAGATTGCAGGTGCTGCAGAACAGAGTGAACTGTGGTCACCAAGAAAAGCAAGAAAGAGAGGAGCATACAGGGGAATGCACACTTCCCCAAAGCCATTGACTGGAAAAACAAGACTGATTTTTGTGAGTTTTTTCAACCAGTGGGGCTCAAAGACTGGAGTTTCAGAGGTCCCCAGGCATGGCTGTGATAGAGACCTGAGGATACTGCCTTACTGCTGGAGTGAATGCAGTCTATCTGAGGTGGTATCTGAGAATCCCCTAAGGGGCATGGGGAGAGACTGTTTGTACTTTTTGGAGCATTGCTTTTCTGGGGACAAAATAAGTGTTGGATGCCATTTCCCTACACTGCTCCTCAGCATGAGCACAGAGACATCTGCTGAGGGCAGCTAAGCAAGACATTTCTACTTAGCCTGCTTGCTCCAAATTTCAAGCCCCTGTGCTCTGGCATGACTGCCCTTATGAGTCTAAACTGCATCAGTCCCAGTGTGGTGAGACTCTTTCCCAGAGGACTACGGAAGATCCCCACCACAACAGGTGCCTGAATTTTGGAATTTTAAAAGTCAGCAGAATTGGTTAGAGTAGAGCCTAAGGTGCACTAAACTACTCCAGGCAGGCAAGTAACCCAGAGATAGACAGTGAAATCAGCAATCTGAAAAGCACCTGTGATGCAAAAGGGGAAATTATTTACTCCTCTGAAAGTGCATCCCTGAGAGCAGGAAGCATGAACTCCCCTCTCCAGGGCAAAGGAGCAGGGTGGCACCAATTCCCTCTGCCACCCTTCAGCATAAACCAACTTCAGTAAACAGCACAGTGCCAAAACTGGCTGCCTAACCTGCTTACACCAAGTCAGACCCCACCAGTTCTCCACTGGTACTGCTTTTCTAGGGCAACTGTCGCCAACAACCAGTGCAGTGGACTCCTCCTCTAGAGAACCACCACAGACCCCTGCACACACCATGTCTACTAACTGTAGATTTCTGCAAAACTTTGATTCTAATGGAAACAGTATTAGGTCTCTTTTATTTTTTTTTAATTTTTCTAATTTTTTTTTTTATATTATGTTAGTCACCATACAATACATCATTAGTTTTTGATGTGGTGATCCATGATCAATTGTTTTCATATAACACCCAGTGCTCCATGCAGTATGTGCCCTCCTTAATACCCATCACCGGGCTAACCAATCCCCCATTCCCCCTCACCTCTAAAACCCTGTTTGTTTCTCAGAGTCCATAGTCTCCCATGGTTCAGGTCTCCCTCCGATTTCCCCACCCTTCATTTTCCCTTCCTTCCCCTAATGTCTTCCACGCTATTCCTTATTTTCCACAAATAAGTGAAACCATATGATAATTGACTTTCTCTGCTTGAATATTTCACTTAGCATAATCTCCTCCAGTCCCATCCATGTTGATGTAAAAGTTGGGTATTCATCCTTTCTGATGGCTGAGTCATATTCCATTGTATGTATGGACCACATCTTCTTTATCCATTCATCTGTTGAAGGGCGTCTCGGCCCTTTCCACAGTTTGGCTATTACGGACATTGCTGCTATGAACATTGGGGTGCATATGGCCCTTCTTTTCACTAGATCTGTGTCTTTGGGGTAAATACCCAGGAGTACAATTGCTGGGTCATAAGGTAGGTCTATTTTTAATTTTTTGAGGAACCTCCACACTGTTTTCCAAAATGGCTGTACCAACTTGAATTCCCACCAACACTGTAAGAGGGTTCCCCTTTCTCCAAAACCTCTCCAATATTTGTCGTTTCTTTCCCTGTCCATTTTTGCCATTCTAATTAGGGTAAGGTGGTATCTCAATGTCGTTTTGATTTGATTTTCCCTGATGGCTAATGATGATGAACATTTTTTCATGTGTCTGTTAGCCATTTGTATATCTTCTTCAGAGAAGTGTCTGTTCATGTCTTCTGCCCATTTTTGACTTGATTATTTGTTTTTTGGGTGTTGAGATTGAGAAGTTCTTTATAGATCTTGGATACCAGCCCTTTATCTGTGGTGTCAATTGCAAATATCTTCTCCCATTCTGTGGGTTGCCTCTTCGTTTTGTTGACTGTTTCCTTTCCTGTGCAGATTTTTATCTGGATGAAGTCCCAAAAGTTCACTTTTGCTTTTGTTTCACTAGCTTTTGGAGATGTAGCTTGAAAGAAGTTGCTGTGGCCGATGTCACAGAGGTTACTGCTTATGTTCTTCTCTAGGATTTTGATGGATTCCTGTCTCACATGGAGGTCTTTCATCCACTTTGAGTTTATCTTTGTGTATGGTGTTAGAGAATGGATGAGTTTCATTCTTCTGCATGTGGCTGTCCTATTTTCCCAGCACCATTTATTGAAGAGACTGTCTTTTTTCCATTGCATGTTTTTTCCTGCTTTGTCGAAGATTATTTCACTATAGAGTTGAGGGTCCATATCTGGGTTCTCTATTCTGTTCCATTGGTCTATATGTCTGTTTTTGTGCCAATATCATGCTGTCTTGGTGATCACCGCTTTGTAATATAGCTTGAAATCGGGCAATGTGATGCCCCAGTTTTGTTTTTCTTTTTCAACATTTCCTTGGCAATTTGGGATCTTTTCTGATTCCATACAAATTTTAGGATTGTTTGTTCCAGCACTTTGAAAAATGTCATTGGAATTTTGATTGGGATGGCATTGAATGTATAGATTGCTCTGGGTAGCATAGACATTTTAACAATGTTTATTCTTCCGATCCATGAGCATGGAATGTTTTCCCAGCTTTTTGTGTCTTCTTTAATTTCTTTCATGAGTGTTCTGTAGTTCCTAGAGTATAGATCTTTTACCTCTTTGCTTAAGTTTATTCCGAGGTATCTTATGGTTTTTGGTGGTATTGTAAACGTAATTGTTTCTTTAATTTCTCTTTCTACAGTTGCATTGTTAGTGCATAAGAAAGCAACTGATTTCTGTGCATTGATTTTGTATCCTGCCACATTAGTGAATTGCTCTATGAGTTCTAATAATTTGGGGGTGGAGTCTTTTGGGCTTTCCACATAAATTATCATGTCATCTGCAAAGAAAGAGATTTTGACTTCTTCTTTGCCAATTTGAGTACTTTTATTTCTTTTTGTTGTCTGATTGCTGTTGCTAGGACTTCTAGTCCTATGTTGAACAATAGTGGCAAGGGTGGGCATCCTTGACATGTTCTTGATCTTAAGGGAAAGTCTCTCAGCTTTTCCCCATTGAGGATGGTATTTGCTGTGGGTTTTTCACAGATGGATTTTTTGAACTTGAGGAATGTTCCCTCTATCCCTATAATCTGAAGAGTTTTAATCAGGAAAGGATGCTGGATTTTCTCACATGCTTTTTCTGCATCAATTGAGAGGACCATATGGTTCTTCTCTCTCCTCGTATTAATGTGTTCTATCACATTGATTTATTTGCGAATGTTGAACCACGCTTGCATCCCGGGGATAAATCCCATTTGGTCGTGGTGGATGATCCTTTTAATGTATTGTTGGATCCTATTGGCTAGGATTTTGTTGAGGATTTTGGAAGCCATATTCTTCAGGGATATCGGTGTGAAATTCCCCTTTTTGATGGGGTCTTTGCCTGCTTTGGGGATTAAGGTAATGCTCACCTCATAGAATGAATCTGGAAGCTTTCCTTCTGTTTCTATTTTTAGAAACAGCTTCAGGAGAATAGGTATTATTTCTTATTTGAATGTGTGGTAGAATTCCCCAGGGAATCCACCAGCTTTGGACTCTCGTTTTTTGGGAGGTTTTTAATCACTGCTTCAATCTCATTACTGGTTATTGGCCTATTCAGGTTGTCAAGTTCTTCCTGTTTCAGTCTTGGCAGTTTATAGGTTTCCAGGAAGGCATCCATTTCATCCAGATTGCTCAGTTTATTGGAATATAGTTATTGATAATAATTTCTAATAATTGTTTCTATTTCCTTGGTGTTAGTCACGATCTCTCCCCTTTCATTCATAATTTTATGAATTTGGGTCCTTTCTCTTCTATTTTGGATAAGTCTGGCCAGTGGTTTATTGATATTATCAATTTTTTCAAAGAACCGGCTTCCAGTTTTGTTGATCTGATCTACTCTGTTTCTGGTTTCTAATTCATTGATCTCCGCTCTAATCTTAATTATTTCTCTTCTAATGCATGGCTTAGGCATCGTTTGTTGCTTTTTCTCTAGTTCTTTTAGGTGTAGAGTTAGTTGGTCAATTCAGGATTTTTCTTTCTTTCTTTCTTCCTTTTTTTTTTTTTTTTTGAGTGAGGGTTGGATGGCTATGTATTTCTCCCTTAGGACTGCCTTTGCTGTATCCCATAGGTTTTGGACCAATGTGTTTTTGTTCTCATTGGTTTCCATGAATTGTTTAAGTTCTTCTTTGATCTCCTGTTTGACAAAAACATTCTTGAGCAGAGTGGTCTTTAGCTTTCAAGTGTTTGAATTTCTTCCAAATTTTTTCTTGTGATTGAGTTCCAGTTTTAAAGCATTATGGTCTGAGAATATGCAGGCAATAATCTCAATTTTCTGAAATCGGTTGAGACCAGATTTGTGACCCAGTATGTGGTCTATTCTGGAAAAAACTCCATGTGTGCTCAAGAAGAATGAGTATTCTTTTGTTTTAGGGTGAAATATTCTGTATATATCTATGAGGTCCATCTGGTCCAGTGTGTCCTTCAAAGCCCGTGTTTCTTTGTTGATTTTCGGCTTAGATGATCTGTCTATTGCTGAGAGTGCAGTATTGAGGTCTCCTACAATTAACATATTGTTTATCAATATGACTCTTTATTTTGGTGAACAGTTCGCTTATGTAGATGGTTGCTCCCATGTTGGGGGTGTAAATATTTACAATTGTTAGATCTTGTTATTGGATAGACCCTTTAAGAATGATATAGTGTCCTTCTGTGTCTCTAACTACAGTCTTTAGTTTAAAATCTAATTTTTTGGATATAAGAATTGCTACCCCAGCTTTCTTTTGAGGTCCGCTGGCATGGAAGATGGATCTCCATCCCTTCACTTTCAGTCTGGATGTATCTTTAGGTTCAAAAGGAGTCTCTTGTAGACAGCATGTGAATGGGTCCTGTCTTCTAATCCAATCTCCAACCTGTGCCATTTCATGGGAGGAATTAGGCCATTCACGTTGAGAGTGATTATTGAAAGATACGAATTTATTTTCATCATGTTTCCTATGAAGTCCTCAGTTTTATAGATTGTCCCTGTAAATTTCTGTTGTATATCACCCTTGAGGGCTTTTTCCTTTTATAGAACCCCCCTTAATATTTCTTGCAGGGCTGGCTTAGTGGTCACCTATTTTTCCAGTTTCTGCCGGTCTTGGAAGGTCTGCATCTCTCCTTCCATTCTAAATGACAGCCTTGCTGGATAAAGTATTCTTGGCTGCATATTCTTCTCGTTGAATACCCTAAATATGTTTTGCCAGCCCTTTCTGGCTTGCCAGGTTTCTGTGGATAGGTATGACATTATTCTGATGTTCCTCCTTCTGTACATAAGGAATCTGCTCCCCCTAACTGTACATAAGGAATCTGCTCCCCCTAACTGCCCTTAAGATGGTTTCCTTGGTTCTAAGATTTGCGAGTTTTATTATTACATGCTGTGTTGTTGGCCTGTTTTCCTTGATCTTTGGAGGGGACCTCTCTGCCTCTAGGACAAGAATGTTTGTTTCATTCCCCAGATTAGGGAAGCTCTCAGCTACGATTTGCTCAAATATATCTTCTAGGGCGCCTGGGTGGCTCAGATGGTTGAGCATCTGCCTTCGGCTCAGGTCATGATCCCAGGGTCCTGGGATCCGGTCCCACATTGGGCTCCCTGCTCCTTGGGAGCCTGCTTCTCCCTCTGCCTCTCTCTCTCTGTGTCTCTCATGAATGAATAAATAAAATCTAAAAAAAGTATAAAAAAAGAAAAAGTAATGTGGTATTACTATTAAAAAAAATATATATATATATCTTCTAGTCCTCTCTCTCTCCACTCCCTCAGGGATCCCAATAATTCTGACATCGGAACGTTTCATGATGTCACTTATTTCTCTATTTTCATAGATTCTGAGTTGTTTTTCCCAGGCCTCCTCTTTTCCCTTTTTATCTAGTATATTGTCTTCCAGGTCACTAATTCGTTCTTCTGATTCACTTACCCTAGCTGTTTGATTATCTAGATTAGATTTGATCTCACTGATAGCATTTTTAAATTCTACCAATTCAGCTTTCTTTTATGCCCTTAGTGACTCTATGTCGCTATTAATTGACTTCTCCATTCTAGCTATTGTTTTCACAATTGCTAGCCTGAATTCCATCTCCTACATCTTGGTTATATCTCAATCCATTTGTAAATCTGTGGCATATATCATAATCTCTAAGTCTTTCCTATTTTGGATTTTTCTCCTCCTAGTTGTTCTGTAGAGGGGTGTTTGAGGGAATGTATAGAGTCCAAATTATTGACCAGAACCCAAGCAAGATGCACCTGTTTTCTAGGGACCTTAGGGTTGCTGGCCTCTTGTTCTCCCAGCCTGTCTTCTGGGGGAGGGGCCTGCCATGCTGTTACTCCGGCAACCCTGTTTGGGCAGAGTTGCCCTGCCCCCTGTGGTGGGGGATGGGCTCAGTGAAAACCGGTTTTTGGGAGCTTTTGTTCTCTGTCTAGTTTTCCCTGGTGGCTTTCAGTGTCTCTTCCAAGAGTCAGAGCAGAAGAGACCATTTCCAACCCTCTGCCTCAGAGCAAAGAGATTGCAGTCCGTTCTTCAGTGAGCTCTCCAGGCCACACTGTCTCTGTTTCTGTCTCTGCTGCTATAAACTGCAGTGTCCTGGGTTGTGTGCCCCTCTGCAGTGCTCACAGTCCTCGCCTCCAGTTCGGGGCACGTCTCTGCCCTTTGTGCTTCTAAAACTGCCAGCCGCCCAAAGTTCTCACGCCTGGTGTGTCGCTCTGGGTTTCTGTCTGGGGGGCTGCCCTAAAGTCCTTTCCCTGCTGCTACCGGTCTTAGATTCTGTGCCCAGTCCCCAGCGCAGTAGGGTATCACTCACCGGGGGTGTAGGATCCCTACAGTCAGGCTCCCTCCCGCTGTGGTTTATCCTCTTATATCTGCCTGAGCAATTACAGCTCCATGCTTCGTACCTCGAAACCAACTCCCTGCAATATTTTGTTTGTAAAGATCCAGATCTATCTTCTTACATCTCAGGCTGATTTCGTGGGTGTTCAGAGTGGTCTGGTAGATTTCCAGCTCAATTCCAGGGACCAGTTGGAATAGGGTCCCCTACTCCTCTGCCATCTTTTCCTGCACTGCCTTCTGTTAATTATGAGAAAATCATCTCTCCCTCTCTCTTTTTTTCTTAATTAGCCTCCTCATGGAGCCTGAGATCAAGATCTGAGTTGAGATCAAGAATTGGATGCGTAATTGACTGAGCCACCCAGGCACCAACATTTTCTCTTTCATGTGAGTTCTGATATTCCTCCAGAAATATTGTGCAGTCTCTCAGAAATAATTCCCCATAAAGTAACAGTTCCAAAAAGTGTTTTATAAAACATTAATTGCACTACAAATTGAGAAATAAATGAAAGTACCCATGGTCTAATGCATTTGGAAAGCACCAGAGTCAATAAAATTGAACATGTTATTTTACAGGTATTTTCAGTTTCTAATATGCTAATTTGTATTATGATATTCCAACTGAAAAAAGTGATCATACCCCAAATTATTTGACCACAGAACTCCATTATCACAGGACATCTGATAGGACTAGCACTTTATGGAACATAATGTGAGAAACAATTTTATAGGTTATTGCTTAAAGAGTGCTTACTAATATTTTTCCTTTTTTAAGTTTTTATTTAAATTCTAGTTGGTTAATATATGGTGTAACACATGGTGCTCATCACAACTGCACTCTTTAATGCACACCACCAATTTTACCCATCCCCAACCAATCTGCCCTCTTGTAACAATCAGTTTGTTCTCTATATTTAAGAGTCTGTTTCATGGCTTGCCTCCCTCACTCTTTCTCCCCCTTTGCTTGTTGTTTTGTTTCTTAAATTCCACAAATGAGTGAAATCATATGGTATTTGTGTTTCTTTGACTGACTTACTTTGCTTAGCACAATACTCTCTAGTTCCATCCACGTCATTGCAAATGGCAAGATTTCATTCTTATGGCCGAGCTATATTTCATTGTGTATATATATATATATATATATATATATATATATATATATATACCACATCTTTTTTATTCATTCATCAGTTGATGGACACTTGGGTTTTTTCCATAATTTGACTATTGTAGATATTGCTGCTATAAATATTGGAATGCATGTATCACTTTGAATTAGTATTTTAGTATTTTTCAGGTAAATACATAGTAGTTAAATTGCTGGATCATAGGGAAGTTCTATTTTTAACTTTCTGAGGAAACTTCATACTGTTTTCCAGAGGGGCTGTAACTAGTTTGCATTCCCACAACAATGCAAGAGGGTTACCCTTTCTCCACATCCTTGCCAGCACCTGTTTCTTGTGTTCTTGATTTAGCCATTCTGACTGGACTGAGGTGATACCTCATTATAGTTTTGATTTGCACTTCTCTAATGATTACTGATATTTGGTATCTTCTCATGTGTCTGTTGGCCCATCTGTATGTCTTCTGTGGAGAAATGTGTATTCATGTCTTCTTCCTATTTTTTAAAAATTGGATTATTCTTTTTTTGGGTGTTGACTTTTCTAAGTTCTTTAAATATTTTGGATGCTAGCCAGTTATCACTTATGCCATTTACAAATATTTAGCTAGTTATCACATATGCCATTTACAAATATCTTCTTACATTTCATAGGTTGCCTTTTAGTTTTATTGATTGTTTCCTTGGTTGTGCAAAAGTTTGTTTGTTGGTTGGTTTTTTATGAAGTCCCAATAGTTAATTTTTGCTTTCATTTCCCTTGCCTCAGGAGACATATCTAAAAAGAAGTTGCTACTGCTGAGGTCAAAGAAGTTACTGTCTGTTTTCTCTTCTAGTATTTTGATGGTTTCCTGTCTCACATGTAGGTCTTTCATCCATTCTGAATTTATTTTTGTGTATGGTGTAAGAAAATGGTCCAGTTTCATTCCTTGCATGTTCCTGTCCAGTTTTCCAAACACCATTTTTGAAGGGACTGTCTTTTTCCCATTGGATACTCTTTCCTGCTCTGTGAAGGCTAATTGCCCACCTAGGTGGGGGTTCATTTCTGGGTTTTCTACTTTGTTCTATTGATCTAGAGATCTATTTTTATGTCAGTACCATACTGTTTTGATCACTACAACTTTGTAATATAACTTGATGTCTGGAATTTTGATGCCTCCAGCTTTGCTTTTTTTTTTTTTTCAAGGTTGCTTTGGCTATTCAGGGTCTTTGGTGGTTCCATACAAGTTTTAGAATGGTTTCTTCTAGTTCTCTTAAAAAAGGCACTTGGTATTTTGATAGGGATTGCATTAAATATGTAGTTTGTTTTGGGCAGTATAGACATTTTAATAACATTTGTTCTTCTAATCCATAAGCATGGAGTGTCTTTCCATTTCTTTGTGTCAACTTCAATTTCTTTCATCAGTGTTTGTAGTTTTCAGAGTACAGGTCTTTCACCTCTTCGGTTAGGTTTATTCCTAGGTATCTTATGGGTTTTTGGTTCAATTGTAAATGGGATCGATTCCCAAATTTATCTTACTGCTGCTTCATTATTGGTGTATAAAAATGCAACAGATTTCTGTTTATTGATTTGTACCCTGCAAATTTACTGAATTCATGTATCAGTTCTAACAGTTTTGTGATGGATTCATTCGTTTTCTATATAGGGTATCATGTCATTTGCAAAAGTGAAAGTTTAACTTCTTCCTTGTGGATTTGAATGCCTCTTATTTGTTTGTGTAGTTTAATTGCAGAACTAGGATTTTCCAGTACTATGCTAAATAACAGTGGTAAGAGTGGCCATCTCTGTCTTATTCCTGATCTTAGAGGAAAAGCTCTTAGTTTTTCCCCCATTGAGAATGATATCTGTGGGGTTTTCATATATGGCTTTTATTATGTTGAGGTATATTACCTTTAAACCTACTTTGTTGAGGGTTTTTTTTTATCGTAAATGGATGTTGTAATTTGTCAAATGCTTTCTCTACATCTATTAAAATGGGGATATGTTACTTATCTTTTCTTTGTTAATGTGATGTATCGCCTTGATCGATTTGTGAGTAGAGAGCCATTCTTGCAACTGAGGAATAAATCCCACTTGATTGTGGTGAATGATTTTTTAAATGTATTGTTGGATTTGGATTGCTACTATTTTATTTGGAATTTTTGCATTCATGATCATCAGGAATATTGGCCTGTATTTCTCTTTTTTAGTGAAGTCTTGTCTGGTTTTGGTATCAGGGACAGACCTCATAGAATGAATTTGGAAGTTTTCTTTCCTCTTGTATATTTTGGAATAGTTGGAAAAAATAGGTATTAACTCTTCTTTAAATACTTTTTTAGAGTTTGCCTGTGAATCCCTTTGTTCCTGGACTTTCATTTGTTGGGAGTTTTTTATTTTTATTACTGATTCTATTTCTTTGTTGGTTATTGGTCTGCTCAAGTTTTTTATTTCATCCTGCTTCAGTTTTGGTAGTTTACATGTTTCTAGGAATGTATGCATTTCTTCTAGGTTGTCCCATTTTTTGGCAGATAATTGGCATATAGTATTGCTACTCTGGCTTTCTTTTGACATCTATTTGCATGATAAATATTTTTCCACCCCCTCACTTTCAAACTGCAGGTGTCTTTAGGTCTAAAACGTGTCTATTGTAGACAACACATAGATGGTTCTTGTTTTTTTTTTTAAGATTTTATTTATTTATTTGACAGAGAGATACACAGCGAGAGAGGGAACACAAGCAAGGGGAGTGGGAGAGAGAGAAGCAGGCTTCCCACTGAACAGGGAGCCTGATGCGCGGGGCTCGATCCCAGGACCCTAAGATCATGACCTGAGCTGAAGGCAGATGCTTAACAACTGAGCCACCCAGGAGCCCCGGTTCTTGGTTTTTTATCCATCCTGACACCCAATGTCTTCTGATTGGAGCATTTAATCCATTTATATTCAGAATAATTATTGATAGGTATGTATTTAGTATCTTTTTATTACTTGTTTTGTCATTGTTCCAGGAGAAATTCTCTGATCCTTTCTTGTCTTTGTCCTTTTGGTCTTTCTTTTCCACTTAAAAAGGAACCCTTTAATATTTCTTACAGGGTATGTTTAGTGGTCAGGAACTCCTCAATTTTTTGTTTGCCTGAGATATTCTTTATCTCTCCTTCTTTTCTGAATGATAGCCTTGCTGGATAGAGTATTCTTGGTGGCAGATTTTCCCCATTCAGCACCTTGAATATATCATGCTACTTTCTTCTGGCTTGCTAAGTTTCTGTGGAGAAATCTCCAGCTAGCCTTTTGGGTCTTCCCTTGTAAGTTAAGGATTTCTTTTGTTTGATGCTTTTAAGATTTTTTCTTAATCATTATATTTTGTAAATTTAATTACAATATATGTTAGTGTTGACCTGCTTTTGTTTATTTTGATGGGAGTTCTCTGTGCCATCTCATCTGGATTTTTTTTCCTTCCCCAGATTAGGGAAGTTTTCAATTATGATTTCCTCAAATAAACTTTCTGCCCCCTTTCTTCTCTCTTCTTCTTCTGGGACTCCAATGATATGTTATTATGCTTGATGGAGTCACTGAGTTCCTTAGTCTCTTCTTGTGTTCCAAAATTATTTCTCTCTTTTGTTCAGCTTCATTATTTTCCATTATCCACTAATTTCTTCTTCTGCTTCTTCCAGCCTGCTGTTCATTGGATCAAGCCTGTTTCCAATCTCACTTATTGTATTCTTCATTTCTTATTCTTTTTTTTTTTACTCTTTTATTTCTGTGGTAAGGGTCTCCTTAATGTCTTCCATTCATTTCTCAAGCCCAGTGAGTATCCTTTTGATTCTTGCTTTAAATTCCCCATCAAGCATATTACTTATATCTGTTTTGTTTAGAAGTATGGCTGAGTTCTTTTATTTTGGATGAATTCCTCATCTTGGCATTTTGTCTAAGTCTCTCCCTTTTTCTCTGTGTTAGAAAAAACTGTTATGTTTCTTGCTCCTGAACGTAATGGCTTTATGAAGCAGAGGTCATGTAGAGGCCAGGGCCTTGTGATTCACGGAGTGTCTCTGGTGAGTTCTGTGTATGGTTTGCTGTTGGATTTTGGGTGCTCTATCCTTCAGGCCAGTCACTTATAGAGGCTTTCCTTGCTTGCAGTGGGCAGTGTTTGGTCCTTGGCCAGAATGTGGCAAGTTTTAACTAGGTGTTTTGATTTGATAACATTTGATTGTTTTGATGTTTGATGTTTGATAACATTTTGATTGATAACATTTGATTGTTAAATGACACCTGATATTACTTCCACTAGAACTGAAGTCCTGCAGAACTCTTGTCAGGAAACATGGTATGGGAAGGGGTATCTGCTAGTGTCCTGGAGGATGGGCCCCACTGTGCTGGGACTGAAGCAAGCTTGACTGAGAAGGACAGTACCACCAGATCACAGGGGTTTGGGATTTGGTGTAAGCACGTTAGGTAGCCAGTATGTGATCTGCTTCATGCACCTGACTCTGTGTATGCTGAGGGGTGGGGAAGGAAAATAGCACCAGCCCACTTCTTTGTCCCCAGAGAGGTGTCTCTGTGAATGCTGCCTCTCAGGGAAGCAGTCTGAGAAGAGTCAACAATCTCTCTCCTGTGTGTCCCAGGCATTTTTCAGATCACCATTTCCATGCTGTATTTCTCAATGTTTTTTTGCCTGCCTCTTCTCCAGGAGTAGCACAGTGTCCTCCTAGGTCTAACCTGGCCATGCATGCTAACCTTCAAAACTCCATACTTTAGAGATGTAGTGTGTGCATGGCCCTGTGCTCATCTTCTGGGGAGAGACCTGCTGTTTGGGACTGAGGTCAGCTTGACTGAGAAGGGCAGTCTTACCAAAGCACAGGGGGTGGATCCTGGTGTAAGCAAGTTAGGCAGCCAATGTTGGTGCTGTGCTGCTTCGCAAAGGTTGTTCTGTGTTTATGCTGAGGGCTGGGGGAAGGAAATGTTGCTGGCCAACTCCTTTGTCCCTGGAGAGGCATCTCTCCTTGAAAGCTGCCTTTTAGTGATGTGGTCCAAGAAGGAAGAATAACCTCCCCCCCCCCTTGTGTGCCCTAGGCATACTTCAAATCATTGTTTCCATGCTATCTGCCATTGGGTTGTTTGCCTGACTTCTTCCCAGGAACAGGGCAGTGCCCTCAGGGCTCTATCTCAGCCTAGACCAATGACCTTTAAAACTCCATACTTTAAGCCCCACTGGTCGCCAGAGCTCACAAAAATCAGCCCCTCTTGTTTTCTAGACAATCACTTTAGAGAAATGTTCTCCTTGTGCATTCTCCTGTGTGCTCTAATCTCTCTTGCCCTTCTCCATGGCATGGCTCCCTACCCTCCTCAGCACTTGCAATCCATTTCTCCCCTAAATCACATCACCACACTTCCTATTTTCTTTGATGTGGCCTCTTCTCTCTCTGTATTTCTGAGGTTTGTTCTGTCAGTCTTCAGGTTGATTTTTAGGGTATTTACACTGATTTGATACCTATATAGTTTGGTTCATGGGATGAAAGGAGTCTAGGGTCCTTCAACTCTGCCATCTTCCCTGAAGCTTTTTTTTTTTTCTTTTTCTTTGTTCTTTTAAAGATTTCATTTTTAAGTAATCTCTATACCCCACATGGGGCTCAAACTTATAACTCTAAGATCAAGAGTGGCATGCTCTATAGACTTAGCCAGCCAAGCATCCCTAAAGCTTTGTTTTCTTGATGTATTTTTTAATGTGTAGAAATTTCAGTTTGAGGGAAAATGTATTTTTTCTCTTGACTTTATAACTCCTTTTTGGCCTAGGTAAAATCATTTAGACAATTAAAAATTTGCATTTTGTCATTTCTAGGAAGCACTAATATAGGGCTACCAGTAGCATTATCTTAAGACCCAAATTCCTGCCAGAATAACCAGTGGGTGAATGAGTTAGAGTAAAACAATGCTTCTTTCTCTTCCTTTATAAAACGTTCCAAAATCTGAATGTGTACTTGTATAAAAAGTATAACAAATATAATAGTGTTTAAAACTCTTAAGTTTTGGTAGAAAATAAAACATTTGTGCCATAGATGGTAGAGTTGAAAATAGAATTGGAGATCAGGAAAACCCCAGTCATTTTAGATATGGGATGCTTAAGTATTGAAATGTGGATTTTTAAGCTCTTAAAAATCATATAGTCTAAGTCTCTCATTGTACAGATCAGAAAATTAAGGCACTCCTTAAAAATTTTTCTTCACAATGAGGTCAGAGAATGACTGAGTTTGTATGTATATTTGCAATTAGATAAAAAAATAATAATTCTTACCAGAGAATGATTTTGAGAAAACAGGGTTAGGCTGTTTTGAATTACACTCTTTGAAATCTCCTATATGAATGCTGCTTCTTAAGGCCTAATTCCATTCAGAGGAAGCAACTCATGAGGCAATTTCCTCCTTTGATCTTTTATTCAGAATTACCAACTCTGTCCTAGTACTAAGACCATCCCTAGAAATAGATGGTGCAGTGATAGGAGAATGGCCTCCCCAATATATCCATGTCCTAATTCTTGGAACATCTGAAAAAGTTACATTACATGGCATAAAAAAGGGACTTTGTGAATACAATTAATGTGACAAACTTTAAAATAGGGAGATTATTCTACATCATCTGCCTGGGCCTAAACAATTATGTAAACCCTTAGAAGATTCAATCCTCTGTTGTTGGAAGGAGCCAAATGAAAAGCATGAGAAAGAATATGGGCATCCTTGAGGAACAGAAAGTAGCTCCTGGCTCAAACAAGCAAGGAACTGGGAACTTTAATCTTAAAACCACAAGGAACTGATTTTGGCCAACAACTGAATGAGTTTAGATAATTTTTCCTCTGAATGTCCAGAGAAGAACTCAGCCTAGCAGATAACTTTGTATCAGCCTAATGAGAACCTAAGCAGAGAACCTACTTGAACCTACCCAGACATTTTACTTAAATTTATTATTTAGAGTTGTGAAATAATAAATGTGTTTTGTTTTAAGTAGCTGAATTTGAGGCAATTTGTTACAATAGTAACAGAAAATTAATACACATGAAGTAGCACACTTGTAGAGTGCCCTGCTTCTCACTGGTCTGCTTATTCTGTAGCTTTGGGTACCCATTCCATGAAGACCTTTCAGAATATGGTGTACTGTAAAAAGATTAAATCATTTGTTTCTTCAGAAGATTCCCTTACATGCTTTGGCTGTTATGTTCCATTGTCCCTTATGAAACAACTAGGGCTTAGAGGAAGAGTTCACAGGATACCATTTCTGATAGGAAACTAGAGGGAAAGATCTGATGCATATAGCCTTTATGTAATCATTTAGTAAAGATTCCTGAGAAATGGGCATCAGCATAAGGGAACTGAACTGTTTAGTTGAGGGAAAGAGAGGGGTGAAGCAAGAACAGATGCATGAAATATTAACTTCTATTGCTACAAGGACTTTTTCAAACTTCATTTAGTTTTTCCTGCTCCTGAAATTTCTTATTTTATTATTTTTTAAAGATTTTATTAATTTATTTGATAGAGAGAGACACACCGAGAGAGGGAACACAAGCAGGGGGAGTGGGAGAGGGAGAAGCAGGCTTCCCGCTGAGCAGGGAGCCCTATGCAGGGCTCGATCCCAGGACCCTGGGATCATGACCTGAGCTGAAGACAGATGTTTAATGACTGAGCCACCCAGGCGCCCCACCCCTGAAATTTCTTATTTTAATGTGAATACTACTTTTCCCCCTGCGATCAAATATTATACAATAGAAAATAGAAATATACAATAGAAATAAAAGGACTTGATAACTTTTCTGTGTCACTTCATAACAGCTAATCAATTTCCCAAACGCTGCTGGATGGGGTATCTAGCAGGGCAGACAGAAGTAACAGATGGCTAAGACATGCCCTTTGGCTCAAATCCTAGGATCATTCATCATTTTCCTGCTGACTGTTAGCAGCACACACAGGACCATTTTAAATGTATCTGAAAAGCAGAAACAAACTGATGTAATGAAATGAATTAGGCAAGAAGGGTGAACTGTGTAACCCATTGGATGAATTTTTCTCTCCCATCTCAGGGGCAGAGAAATCTATCTGCATTCATACAGCTTAAATATAAAGAAAATGACTTTCCAGGAGAGCTGGTACTTGAAAGTTGACCATGATCAGAGGTAGAGACTTGGAGAGATGGCCTGTGTGATTTACTTGAAAGCTAACTAAAGGCTTTCCATAATCTGAGTTTCTGGTGGAAACAGTACAACACAAAAGTAGAGGATGCGTGGGGTGAGAGAATGTGGCAACAGGAGAGAAAATGACAAAGAAAGGAAATGAATTAGGAAAAAAGTCACTTTTTGGCACCTTGGTGGCTCAGTAGGTTAAGCGTCTGCCTTTGGCTCAGGTCATGATCCTAGATTTCCCGGATTGAGCCCCCATATCAAGCTCCCTGCCCAGTGGGGAGTCTGCTTCTCCCTCTGCCTCCCCCCACTTTTGTTCTCTCTCTCTCAAATAAATAAATAAATAAAAATCTTTAAAGAAAAGTCACTTTTTGATTCACAATGTATTCTCACAGTCCTTCCTTACCAAGAAGTCAAGATAGATGATAAAATTATCTCCAATTTGCAGGACAGAAAGTGGCCTACATTATTGAGCTTCTGAGTATCAACATAGTGCCAAATATTCTCTTGGTCTGATGAGTCTTGAAAATAATATATTTAGGAGAGTAAACAATCAACAAATTGAATTATTGTTGATCCAATGTTTATAAGAAAACTTGGCATCTCCAGTGGCACCAAGAACCTCAGCATAAAAAAGTCTCTTTAGAGAAAAATAATTTTTGAGATCCAAAAGTATCTTTCTTGCCCATTCAGTTTACATCTCAGTAGCATTGAGATAACAGTAGGACTTATGTCATATAGATTTTGTGAAATTAAAGGAAAAGTATCTGAAAAATAAATAGCTAATAAATGTTATATAATGTTAATGATTTTTCTATTATCATACTTCTATAAAGAAAATAAAAATTTTAAACAAGATGTTCCTATAAACAATTCATAAAGTTATTGTTAATTTAGTAGTCTGGCATAATTTAAGATGGAATAAGGATTCTGGAGACAGACTACCTAGTTTCAAATCCTGATTTTGCCACTTTCCTTGCTGGGTAAGCTTGGGAAAGTTTAATCTTGCTATGGCTTGGGTTCCTTTTCTTTGAAATAGGAAATAACAAATTATAATAAGGTTTATGAGTAATGCATCTAAAATGTTCTGAATATTTCCTGGCACATCATAAGTGCTCAAAACTGTTCTATATTTTGGGCGCTTGGGTGGCTCAGTTGGTTAAGCAGCTGCCTTCGGCTCAGGTCATGATCCTGGAGTCCCGGGATCGAGTCCCACATCAGGCTCCCTGCTCAGCAGGGAGTCTGCTTCTCCCTCTGATCCTCTTCCCTCTAGTGCTGTCTCTCATTCTCTCTCTCAAATAAATAAATAAAACCTTTAAAAAAAACTGTTCTATATTTTGCCCCTGGAAAGATGTTATATCAGCCAGGATAGGATGGGCTATGCAATGATAACAGATTCTGAAATGTCAGTGGCTTAAGCTAATAAGAGAACTTCTCTTTATAGTATAAACTAATATGAGTCAGGCAATGCTCTTAAACTTTTACCTAAGCACCTTAAAACATGTAGCTTCCAATATTATTGCTGCATGGAAAAAAAGGAGTTAGAGTTTATTTGAGATGTCTCTAATAATCAAGACAACATACTACTTATGAGAAAGCAGTCATATGGGTCCAATTTAACTTAGAAGAGGCTGGAAAATGTAGGGGGAGTATAAAGAGAATTTGCCACAGGGGTAGAGTGTATATGTTTTGAAATTAGACAGACTTGACTCTGAACCCTGATGATGCTATTTAATACTCAGTTTTTTGACAGTTTCTGCCTATAACTCTCTGTAATGTAATAAATGGTCATACCATGTACCTAGTTCTAAAGCCAGAATTTAGCTATCTTTGATTCTTCCCTTACACTTTAACTCCATATCCAATGTATCAGTCAATTCTGTTGTTTTTATTTACAAAGTGTAGTCTAGAACTATGTCTCTTTATTTTTATTACCACATACCTAGATCAAACTATTATAATCTCTCATATATACTACTGTAACAGACTTCTAAATATTCTTGCTAATTTCACTCTACAGTCCATTATCAAAAGGGCATTAAAAAAGTTATCTTTTGGTTACCATAGCATTGTAATGTATTTGGAAACCTGGGATTGTGGTACTTCCAGCTTTGTTCTTCTTTCTCAAGATTGCTTTGGCTATCCAGGGTCTTTTGCAGTTCCATATAAATTTTAGTACTTTTTTTGTTGGTCTGTGAAAATTGTTATTTTGAAAGGGATTACATTAAATCTGTAGATTGCTTTGGGTAGTATGAACATTTTAATGATATTGTCTTTTCCAATCCATGAGCATGGAACATCTTTTCATTTGTTTATGTCATCTTCAATTTTTTTATCAGTGTTTTTTAATTTTTGGAGTACAGGTTTTTCACACCCTTTGTTAAGTCTATTCCTGGGTATTCCATTCTTTTTGATGCAATTGTGTATGGGATTGCTTTCTTAATTTCTCTTCCTGCTACTTCATTTTTATTGTATAGAAATGCAACAGAATTATGTATATTAATTTTGTATGCTGTTACTTTACTGAATTAATTTGTCAGTTCTAGTAGTTTCTTGGTGAAATCTTTTGGGTTTTCTATATATAGTATCATGTCATCTCCAAATAATAAATGTTTTACTTATTTTTTACCAATCTGGATACCTTTTATTTATTTTTGTTTGAGTGCTCTGTCTGGGACTTCCGGTACTATGTCAGATAAAAATGGTGATAGTGGACATCCTTGTCGTATTCCTGATTTTAGAGGAAAAGTTCTCAATTTTTCATTATTCAGTTTGATGCTGTGTTTTTTTTGTTATTTTGTTTTGTTTTGTTTTGTTTTGTTTGTATAAGGACTTTGTTTTGTTGTGGTATATTCCTTCTAAAGTAGTTTTGTTTTTTAATCATGAATAGATACTATAATTTGTCAAATACTTTTTCTGGATCTATTGAGATGTTCATATGGTTTTTATCCTTTCCTTTTTTAACATAATCATTCACATTGATTGATTTGCAAATATCGAACCACACTTTCATCTTTGCAAAAAAATCCCACATGATCATGGTGGATGATTCCTTTTTTAATTTATTGCTGAATTCAATTTTCTAATATTTTGGATTTTTGTATTTAAGTTCATCAGAGATATTGGCCTGTACTATTCTTTGTGGTGTCTTTATCTGATTTTATTATCAGGGTAATGTTGGCCTTATAGAATGACCTTGGTTGCTTTCTTTCCTCTTCTATTTTTTGGGGGAGGGGATAGAATAACAATAATAGTTATTAACTTTTTTAATGTTTGGTAGAATTGGCCTGTGAAGTTCTCTGTTCCTGGACTTTTGTTTGGAGTTTTTTGATTACTGATTCAATTTCACTGCTGGTAATAAGTCTGTTCAGATTTTCTATTTCTTCCTGCTTCAGTTTTGATAAGTTATAGGAATTTATCCATTTCTTCTGGATTGTCTAATTTGTTGGCATATAATTTTTCATAATATTATTATTTAAAATGTTTGCATTTCTGTGGTGTTTTTTGGTTACTTCTCTTATTGTGATTTTGTTTATTTGACTACTCTTTCCTTTTCGATGAGTCTGACCATAAGGTTATCAAGTTTTTGTTTGTTTCTTTCTATATCATTTATTTCTGCTCTAATCCTTATTATTTCCTTCCTTCTGGTGGTTTGGAGTTTTGTTTGTTCATATTTTTTGGCTCCTTTAGGTTTAAGGTTAGGTTTTTTTTTTGAGATTTTTCTTGCTTGTTGTGGTAGGCCTGTATTGCTATAAACTTCTCTCATAGATTTTAAAGTTCGCTCTTTATCACTACTTTTTTGCCATTTTAATTACTATGTGTCTTGGTGTAGACCTCCTTGGGTTGATTTTGTTTGGAGATCTCTGTGCCTCTTGAATCTGGATATCTGTTTCCTTCACCAAATTAAGGAAGTTTTCAGCTATTATTTCTTCAAATAATTTTTCTGCCCCCTTTTCTTTCTTTTCTTCTTTTGGGATTCCTATAATATGAATGTTACTATGTGTAATGGAGTCACTTCATTCCCTAAGACTATGCTCATTTTGCACAATTCTTTTTTCTCTCATTTGCTCAGTATGATTACTTTCCATCACTTTGTCTTTCAGGTCATTAATTTGTTCCTTTGTATCTGGTAGCCTGCTATTTATTTTATAATGTGTATTTTTATTTTCTTTTATTCAGTTCTTCATCTCTGATTTTCTTTATCTCTTGTTAAAATTCTCACTGATGTTCTCCAATCTTTCATCAGGTCCATTGAGTATATTTATGGTCATTACTTTAATTCTCCGTCTGGCATATTACTTATATTTGTGCTGAGCATGGAGTCTGCTTGAAGATTCTCTCCCCCTCTGCCCCTGCCTCCACTTGCTTGCTTTCACTCTCTCTCTCTAAAATAAATAAATAAATCTTTAAGTCCTACTGTTATCCCATTTTAATGAGAAGAAACTGGGTAAGCAAGACAGATACTTTCTGGATTTTAAACTCTTAATTTATTCCCAGGCCCTGATGCTTATAAAAATGTGAATTTATAGTTTTATGTTTTTTTTCCAATTGTTTTTGGTAAGAAGGTTGATTTGTTTCCAGTTACTGATCCCACCAATAATTTGGACCCTTTGAAAAATTTTAGACAGATGAATGACTTCATATGACTTACATTTAAAAGATAACTTTTGCATTCTTTATGTTGGAATTTAATTAACAAAAAGTGTTATATTGTTCCAGGTGTACAAAATAATGATTCAAAGATTTGAAACATTTCTCGGTGATCAAGGTAAGTGTACTCTTTTATTTATTTTTTTATTTATTAGGGAGAGAGAGCACAAGCAAGGGGAGCAGAAGAGGCAAAAGGAGAAGCAGGCTTCCCGCTGAGCAGGGAGCCCCATGTGGGGCTCAATCCCAGGACCCTGGGATCATGACCTGAGCGAAGGCAGCTGCTCAATGGACTGAGCCACCCAGGCGCCCCAAGCTAAGTGTACTCTTAATCTGCTTTATCTTTTCCACCCATTTCTCCAGCCACCTCCCCTCTAGTGATCACCAGTTACTTCTCTGTATTTAAGAGTCAGTTTCTCTGCCTCTTGTTCGGTTTGTTTCTTAAATTCCACATATGAGTGAAATCATATATTTCTCTTTCTCTGGATTACTTATTTCACTTAGCATAATATCTTCTAGGTTCATCCATGTTGCTGCAAATGACAAGATC
This sequence comes from Callorhinus ursinus, assembly GCF_003265705.2. Taxonomy (NCBI): domain Eukaryota; kingdom Metazoa; phylum Chordata; class Mammalia; order Carnivora; family Otariidae; genus Callorhinus; species Callorhinus ursinus. Next base: position 6,190,108 of record NW_027397102.1, on the reverse strand, counting down.
TCATTCTTTTTTATGGCTGAATAATAGTTTATTGTGTGTGTGTGTGTGTGTGTGTGTGTGTGTGTGTGTGTGTGTGTGTATTGCATATTCCTTATTCATTCATCTATGGATGGATGCTTGTGTTGCTTCCATATCATGGCTATTGTAAATAATGCTTCAGAGGGGAAAAAAAGTAAAGTGTGGGAAGCTGGGAAGATGGCAGAATAAGAGGACACTAAGTTTTCTCATCCCATGGAGGGAATTAGATAACACTCATGTTAATGTAAATAACCCAGAAAACAACACAAAGACTGGCAGAACAAGCTTCAAAACTAAAGGTAGAGAAGAGGCCACATTAAAGAAGGTAGAAAGAGTGGAGATGCAGTTTGGGAGCCAAAAAGACCATGGCTGCCTTTAGTTAGGAGGGAGCAGAGGTCATGGAGAAGGGGGAGAAAAAGACTATCATTTCAAGGAGCCCACACAGGGAAGATGAATCTCCATAACATTTGGCTTTGAAAGTGAGAAGAGCTTAATTTCTTTTTTTTAAGATTTTTATCTATTTATTTGAGAGAGAGAGAATGAGAGATAGAGAGCACGAGAGGGAAGAGGGCCAGAGGGAGAAGCAGACTGACTTCCCACCGGGCAGGGAGCCCGATGTGGGACTCGATCTCGGGACTCCAGGATCATGACCTGAGCCGAAGGCAGTCACCTAACCAACTGAGCCACCCAGGCGCCCTGAGAAGAGCTTAATTTCATGAGTTCTTAAAACCAGGTGGACATAAGGCCTGGAATTTTAAAAATCAACCGGCTTAGCTCTGAATGAGCCCAGAGGGTGTTAGGGAGCTGAGTTCTTGCCCTTGAAGACATAGCATGACAAATAGCCCATGCAGATACAACATAGAACCAGCAGTTTGACAAACACCTGGGACATATGGGAGTGAGGTATTTACTCATCTCAGAGTGCATCCCAAAGAGGCAGGGATTGTAGGGAGGTAACTTCATGAAAAAAGGAGTTGGAAGGTGCCATTTTCCTCCCCTGCCATTGGCATAAACACATAGCCACCTGTGGAAACCAGTGTGATACTGACACTCACTACCTAACTTGCTTATAAGCCCTGCCCCCATGCTTTGGTGGCTCTGCCCCTTCCAGTCACCCTTGCTTCAGTCCTGGAGCTGGAGGCCCCTTCCCCCAGAAGACCAGTGCAAACAACCACCAACAGCCATTTCCCAACCCACACATTTTGCTGGGTCTCAGTTCCAGTAGTAATGGTGTTGGCAGATCTAATTTTGCAAGCAGACCAGTGTGCAATATGTTAAAATACTTCCAACCCTTGCTGGGAACAAACATTGCCCACAAGATGTGAAGAGAGCCATGGCAGATGACTGGACCAAAGTAAAAAATGACCAGGACACAAAAGCAGAGCACATTCAACACACATAGGATACACTTTATGAAGGCCAGACCCTAAGGAAGAGGGATACTGGACTGCAGGGCACTACAGAAACTTTGCTTCATAAGTCCATTGCTTTGAAGTTCAAGAGACTTATCTGACTTTCATAACACACAGACACAGACACAGAGAGTTAGACAAAAGGAGGAGACAGAGGAATATGCCCCAAATGAAAGACTAGGACAAAACCACAGATGTAAGCCCAGTGTGGGGCTCAATCCCATGACCCATGAGAGCATGACCTGAGCCAAAACCAAGAGTCAGCCACTCAACAGACTGAGTTACCAGGTGCCCCTAACAGTAAGACTTGTCATATGGAATTGTGAAAACTCTTCACACAGATTCCAAAGACAGGATAATTGGAGAGAGGTGAGCTGCAGTTGCTTTTTCCTGTGAGATATTTGTTAATTCCAGATACAGATAAGAGGGTGAGGATCCTGGTTTGTATGGAAGAAGGCTGCATTTAGAATCATGGAACTGAAATTAAATGAAAGGCTTCAAACACATGTCTATTCTTTTCATCAAGATATTCTCTTAATTCTGAAGCTGTTCAGAACAAGAGACAAACAAATAATTAACAATCAATCAAACAGATAAACAAATGCTTCAGTTTGAAATCTCTGCAAAACAGGAGAGTTGTCAACAGTCTTCTGGTGGTAAAGAAATAAAGATAAGAGGTCAGCATGTTAGGAGAGGGAAGTCATAATGTAACTTGAATGGTAACAAATTAAGGCAACCATATTCCAAATAAATAAGCAGACTGAATAAGGTTAAAGACAAAAACAAATCTATACCATTATTGCACTCTAATTAGTAACTTTTTAAAGAAGTATTGTACAGTAATTCTGAAACTGCTTATGTGTATACTGGGATTGAGTAAATGAATGAATAAATAAATAAATAAATAAATAAATATTCAAGCTAATAAGAACAATGTCTCTCACTATTGGAGAACTACTTTACAAATAAAGAAAAGGAAAAGGATAGAATCTCCCTGTTGATGTTGGATTAAAAAACAAAGTTATTCATATGAACTCATGGTTTTTAATATATGTACAGATGAATAGATACAGAAATATATAGAGATGAGTGTGTATACCATGATTAGTATATATAGAATATGCTATATCAATATCTATCTATCTATATTTATCTATCTCTCTACATGTGTATTATAAAGCTCTACAAAAAGGCCTAGAGCTAATGACAATCTAGTAACAATGAGCACTCCTGGTGTCCATATATTGATTTTTATATAACATTCTCCAGTAAAAGGAACTAAACTCACTAAGAGAAATGATTGGTTCCTGGACCAGGGCAGAAAAAAATATAAAATACGCTTAGAATATTTTTTTTGGTAAACCTAGAATATCTTCTGATGTCTGAAAGTAAAGAAGTACTCAAAAAGAAGAGAAGATGTGGGCATGCTGAAAGGACACAGAAGCCAACATCAAGTGGCTCCCAATGGTCAAATCTGACACAATTTAAACAACAAAATAAATTACATTACCAATAGATCATAACCAGTAGAATAGAATGAGCCCATACTGAACCAAATGAATAAATGAGGAAGAGGATGAGTTCTTCCTTATAGTAGAATTACCAATAATAAATGCAGAAATAATGACAGAAATAGAAAAGCACCATTAGGCAAACACCATAGTGATTATAGTTCTAGAAAATAATCATTGATGAATGCTGATTAGTGGGCAATGGTATGAGAAAGAATATTTGCAGAGTCACAAAGTATTGGCTCACAAGTTACATATTAAATAAAAAGGAAAAACTAACTTTATAATGAATGAATCTTGCAGACACTGTCATAACCATGGATCAAAGTTAACATCACAAGTAATACAACTTATAGACATTTATATATTCTTAAAATAGTATAAGAGGGCAAAACATCACTTTTGTGTTCTTACTAAAAATAAATCAGTAAGTAAATAACCCACATCTAATTATGAGAAAGTATCTAGCAAGTCCAAATTGAGGAACAATCTTCCAAATAATTGACCATTACTCTTCAAAAGGTGAAAGTCATGATTGTCAAGAAAAGACTAAGATACTATCACATTAAGAGGAGACTAAGGAAATACAAACACTAAATACAATGGGGTATCCTAGATCAAATCTTGTACAAAAAAAGAAAGTAAAAGCCATTAGTGTAAAAACTGGAGGAAAAGCAATTTATGGTCAATAAATTTGTTCCATTTTTATAAAATACCCTAATTCTTTATAAACCACAACTTAGCAGAAATAGAAAATTTGAATATTGCTATATAGACAGTTATAGATTTGAATGGTAAGGCAGGGCTATAAAAATAACTGTACAAGCTGAAATTGTACAAAATGATTTTAATAATATTTGGGAAAAATTCAATTATTTGATGATCTGTAATTTTTTAAGTCAAAATATTAAAAACTTTCTTACTGCTCATTATAAATGGATAGGGAATTTAATAAATAAGACATTTATTAACACACTATAACTTAAAACATTAAAGACATTAAGAACTAAAGTGTTTTATGTATTTCAAAAATAACATAAGTAATTGAACAATGCTTACCAACTTTTCATTGTACAACTTATGGTACAGAGCAAGAATTTTTTCTATGTGTTGGCACAGTGTCATATTTCTTTCTCATCTGAGATCAGTTTTCAACAATTTATTCTTCGTAATTTGTCATGAAGAATTTCCAGAATTTTTTTAATGTGAGGTTTTTGGTGGCATCATTTTTTCTGGATTACTTCTATTATTTTTGACATGACCACTTGCTTTAATTCCTGACACTTGGTATTACATTTCACAGATTTCACAGCAGTATCCTTATCTAATTTGGAAATTTCAGTTGCTAGCTTAACATTAATCAATTCATCCTTACCTTGGAAATGTTGAAACTAAAACAGTAATTGTCAGTAAAAATTTCTTCACTGTCCTTGCATATAACATTTTCTTTCAATGTAGCAATTAACTTCAATGCTTTAACCTGAACAGTAGACAGATTAATTGAATTTTTTTTACTATTAGTGTTTTTTTATTTTGTATTTATTCATTTGAGAGAGAGAGTGAGAGAGCACTAGCAGGGGGGAGGGTCAAAGGGAGAGGGAGAAGACTCCCCACTGAGCAGGGAGCCTGACATGGGGCTCTATCTCAAGACCCCAGGATCACAACCTGAGTTGTAGGCAGAAATAGCTAGAAATACAAGAGAAACTCCCTAATCTGATAGAAAGTATCTACCAAGACAATCAATAGAAAATATGAGATTTAGTGTTAAATTTAAAACTTTTCTATTGTGATTGGGAATAAGACAAGATGTCTGCCACTACCAGTTCTAATAAATATTTTTAATTTTGAATTGAATCACTATAATAAAGGAATGAAAATAAGTATACAGCAAAATGATAACAGAATGAAATAGGATATTGTCGTTAGAATATAGCATGACTTACTATGTAAAATGTCCAAGATAATCTACAAACCATTATGTGATTTAATAAATAAATTTAGAAAAGTAATTTGATAAAATCAATATAAAACATTGGCTCATCACTACCACACACACACACACACACACACAAACACACAAATCTAAAGAAGGTACACTAAAGAAAATAAGAAAGTAATCAAAGTATATCACTGCCAAAACAAACAAAAACAAAACAAAATGATAAAAACAACAGAAGATGGTGAGACAGGGAAAGAACAAGAGACTGATAAGACACAGAAAACAATAAACAGAATCTTAATTTTAAATGCTTCTCTATCAATAATGACTGTGAATGAAAAAAAAATTGCTCAATTAAAAGACATAGATTAGCTGAATAGTTTTTAAAAAGCAAAATCTAATTACATAATGTTAACAAAAGACTCACTTTAGAATTAAGAACACACATAGTCTTAAAATGAAGGGATGGAAAAAACTATTCTATGCAAATGGTAAGCAAAAGAGAACATTGGTGGCCATACTAATTTATGCGAGACAAGAGAGAAGTAAAAAGCTTTCATAACAGATAAAGAATGACATTATGTGATGATTAAAGGGCCATTCACCAGGAAAACATAACAATTATAAATATGTATGAACCAACATCAGTGCACCTAAATATACAAAGAAAACTTTGATAGAACTGAGGTATAAGTAGATAGCAATATAGTAATACTAATACACCTCAATAATCCACATAAAACAATGGATCTAGAGAGAAAATCAATCAGGAAAGAGAAGACGTAAACAACACTAAAGACCAAATGAAAGTAACAGACATATACAGAACATTCCACTGAGCAGCATATTCTTAAGCATATATAGAACATTTCTCCAGGACAACTATAAGAAAATTGTAATTGTACCAAGGAATTTCTTGATCACAATATAATGAAAGGAGGCAAGAGGAGCAGGAAGATGGTAGCAGAGTAGGACTATAGGCTCACCTTAACCCACGAAAACAACTAGATAACTATCAAATTATCCTAAATACGCCAGAAATTGACTCAAAGACTGACAGACAACAGAAACAGATTGTGGCTGCTGCAGAGAGGAGGAACCCGTGTATGCAAAGAAGGGTGAGAGAGAGTAATACACAAGGAGAATGTTTCCCCAAAGCTACTGGCTTGGAAAAAAAGAGGAGTTGAATTGAGAACCAGTGGGGCTCAAAGCCTGGAGTTTTAAAGGTCAGGGGGCTTGGCCAGAATAGAGCTCAGATGACACCGCACTGCTCCTGGAGAGAAGGCAGACAAACAACCATGGGCACACAGCATGGAGATGACAATATGAAGAGCATGTGGGGCACACAGCAGGAGATTATTTGTTCTAATTAGAGTGCTTCTGAGAGTCAGCATTCATGGAAATACCTCTCCAGGAACAAAGGATCTGGCCAGTACCATTTCCCTCACCAGCAACTCCACATAAACACAGAGTCACCTGCAGGAAGCAGTGCAATGCTAACACTGGCTGCCTAACCTGCTGACACCAAACCCCACACACCTGCACCCTACTGGAGCTGCCCTTCTCATTCACCCTTGCCTCAGTCCCAGCACTGCAGGCCCTTCTCTCAGAAGACCAGCACAAACTCCTGCCCACAACACGACTCCTAACCAGAGAGGGTTTTTTTTTTTTTAGATTTTATTTATTTATTTGATACAGAGAGAGACAGCTAGAGAGGGAACACAAGCAGGGGGAGTGGGAGAGGGAGAAGCAGACTCCCCGCTTAGCAGGGAGCCCAATTCGGGGCTTGATCCCAGGACCTTGAGATCATGACTTGAGCTGAAGGCAGATGCTTAATGATTGAGCCACCCAGGCAGCCCACCAACCAGAGAGTTTTGCAGGGCCTCAGTTCCAGTGCAGGAGGTGGCAGGTCTCATTTCAAAAGAAGACCAGAGCATACCTAGTTAAAACTTGCCACATTCAGTCCAGGGACAAAACATGGCCCACAGCAAGCAAGGAGAGCATCTGCAGATGATGGGCTTGAAGGATAGAGCATCCAGAACACAACAGCACAATGCACACAGCACATACCAGAGGCATTCCCTGAAGTCCCAGGCCCTGAACATTAAGTGTTCTCTTCTTTATAAAGTCATTACTTTCAGGAACAGGAGACATAACTGGCTTTTCTAACACAAAAAAGAAGACGGAGACTTAGGCAAGATGCCAAGACAGAGGAATTTAACCCAGATGAAAGAAAAAGATAAGGCCACAATCAGAGATCTAAGCAAAACAGATATAAGTAACATGCATGATGGAGAAATTGAAACAGTGCTTATAAGGATACTCACTGGGATTGAGAAAAGAATAGAAGACATCAGGGAGACCCATACCACAGAGATACAAGAGTTAAAAAAGAATCAATAAAAGATGATGAGTGCAATAAACAAAATTGGAAACAGGCTTGATGCAAAGAGCAGCAGGCTGGAAGAAGCAGAAGAATGAAATAATGACCTAGAAGACAAAGCAATAGAAAGCAGTGAAGCTGAACAAAGAGAGAAAAAAGAATTATGGAACATGAGAAGAGACTTAGGGAAATCAGTGACTCCATCAAGCATAATAAAATTCTTATTATAGGAGACACAGAAGAAAGAGAGGAAAGGGGGCAGAAAATTTATTTGAGGAAATATTAGCTGAAAACGTCCCCAGTTTGCAGAAGGAAACAGACATCTACATCCAGGAGGCACAGAAAACTCCATTCAAAACCAACAAAAGCAGACCAACACCAAGACATATTGTTATGAAATTTGCAAAATATAATAATAAAGACAAAAATATTAAAAGCAGCAAGACAAAAGTAGTCCTTAACTTACAAGGGAAGACCAATAAGGCTAGCAGCAAGAAGTAAGTAGCATGATATATTCAATGTACTGAAAGGGAAAAATCTGGAGACAAGAATACTCTATCCAGCAAGACTATCATTCAGAAGAGGAGAGATAAAGAATTTTCCGAAAAACAAAAACTAAAGGAGTTGTGACCACTCTCCAAGCCCTGCAAGATATATTAAAGGTGACTCAGTGCAAAGGGAGACCCAAATTGACAAGGACAAGAAAGGATCAGAGAATTTCTCCTGAAACAACAAAATAAGTAATAAAATGGCAATAAATACATATCTATCAACAATTACTTTGAATGTAAATGAGCCAAATGCTCCAATCAAAAAACACAGGGTGTCAGAATGTATAAAAAAAAAAAAAGACCCAATTATATGTTGCCTAGAAGAGACTCATTTTAGACCTAGACACCTTGAAAGTGAGGGAGTGGAGAAATATCTATCATGCAAATGTATGACAAAAGAAAGCCCGAGTAGCAATACTTATATGACACAATCTAGACTTCAAAACAAATAATAAGAGACACAAAAGGCCACCATATTTTAATAAAGGACAATTCAACAAGAAGATATAAGAATTGTAAATACTTATGTACTCAACATGGGACCACCCAAATATACAAAGCAATTAATAACAAACATAAAGGAAATCATTGATAATAACACAATAGTAGTAGGAGACTTTAACATCCCACTTACATCAATGGGCAAATCATCTAAACAGAAAATAAGCAAGGAAACAATGTCTTTGGGTTTTTTGTTTTGATTTGTTTTTCAGCTTTATTTAAATTCAAGTTATTTAACATATAATGTATTATTAATTTTGGGATAGAATTTAGTTAATCATCAGTTGCATATAACACCCAGTGCTCATTACATCAAGTTCCCTACTTAATTCCCATCACCCAATTAACACATCCCCCCACCCAGTTCACCTCCAGCAACCCTCAGTTTGTTCTCTATAGTTAAGATTTTCTTATGGTTTATCTCCCTTATTTTATCCTATTTTCCTTTTCTTTTTTTTTAATTTAAAGTCGATTAGCCAACATGTAGTACATCATTAGTTTCAGATGTAGAGTTCAATAATTCATCAGTTCCATTTAACACCCAGTGCTCATCACATAACATGCCCTCCTTAATGCCCATCACCCAATTACACCATCCCCCCACCCACCTCCCATCCTGCAAGCTTCAGTTTTTTCCCTATAATTAAGTCTTTCATGGTTTGTCTCCCTCTCTGATTAATTCCCATTCAAGTTTCCCTCCCTTCCCCTATGACCTTCTGTGTTGTTTCTTATATTCCACATATGATTGAAACCCTACGATAATTCTTTCTCTTATTTGACTTATTTCATTCAGCATAATACACTCCAGCTCCATCCATGTCGATATGAATGGTAAGTATTCATCCTTTCTGATGGCTGAGTAATATTCCATTGCGTATGTGAGAGTGTGTGTGTGTATATATATATGTATATTATGTATACTATATTATGTATATATATTATGTATACATTGTATATATGTATATGTATATCCCACATTGTGTGTTTATATATATATCTCCATTGTGTGTGTGTGTGTGTGTGTGTGTGTGTATCACAATTTTTTATAGATTCATCTGTTGATGTATATCTCAGGTCTTTCCATAGTTTGGCTACAGTGGACTTTGCTGCTATAAACATTGGGGCATGTGTCCCTTTGGGTCATTACATTTGAATCTTTGGGGTAAATACCTTGTAGTGCAATTGCTGGGTCATAGGGTAGCTCTATTTTTACCTTCTTGAGAAACCTCCATTCTGTTTTCCAGAGTGGCTGTACCAGCTTGTAAGAGAGTTCCCTTCCTCCACATCTTCACGAACATTTGTTGCTTTCTGACTTGTTAATTTTAGCCATTCTGACCAGTATGAGGTGGTATCTCATCATGGTTTTGATTTGTATTTCCCTGGTTCTCAGGGGTTTGGAACATTTTTTCCTGTGTCTGTTAGCCATTTGTAGGTCTTCTTTGGAGAAATGTCTGTTCATGACTTCTGCCCATTTCTTGACTGGATTATTTGGGGTTTTTTTGCGTTTTGCATTTGAAAAATACATTATAGATCATGGATACTAGCCCTTTATTTGATAAGAACTTTGCAAATATCTTCTCCCATTCCATAGGTTGTCTTTTAGTATAGTTGACTGTTTCCTTTGCTCCACAGCTTCTCTGGAGCAAAGGAAACCTAAAATTATTGAAATATACAAGATAAGAATATACTTCTTATCTTGGTTATGTCCCAAAAGATCCTTTTTGCTTTTGTTTCCCTTGACTTTGGAGACGTGTCTAGCAAGAAGTTGCTGTGGCCAAGGTCAAAGGGGTTGCTGCCTGTATTCTCCTCTAGGATTCTGATGGATTCCTTCTAACATTTAAGCCTTTCATCCATTTTGAGTTTATCTTTGTGTATGGTGTAAGGAAATGGTCCAATTTCATTCTTCCGCATGTGGCTGTCCAGTGTTCCTAGCACCATTTGTTAAAGAGATTGTCTTTTTTTTCCATTGGATATTCTTTCCCGCTTTGTCAAAGATTAGTTTACCATGGAGTTGAGGGTCCATTTCTGGGTTCTCTATTCTGTTACACTGATGTATGTGTCTGTTTCTGAGCCAGTAGCATATTGTCTTGATGATTACAGCTTTGTTATGTAACTTGAAGTCAGGCATTGTGATACCACCAGCTTTGATTTTCTTTTTCAACACTCCTCTGGCTTTTTGGGGTATTTTCTGTTTCTATACAATTTTAGGATTATTTGTTCCAGTTCTGTGAAAAATGTCGATGGTATTTTGATAGAGATTGCTTTGAATGTGGAGATTGCACTGGGTAGCAAAAATATTTTAACAATATTTATTCTTCCAATCCATGAGCATGGAATGTTTTTCAATTTTTTTTTGTCTTCCTCAATTTCTCTCATAAGTGTTCTATAGTTTTTAGAGTATAGATCCTTTACCTCTTTGGTTAGGTTTATTCCTAGTCGTCTTATGTTTTTTGTTGCAATTGTAAATGGGATTGACTCCTTAATTTCTTTTTCTTCTGTCTCATTGTTAATATATAGAAATGGAACCGATTTCTGTACATTGATTTCGTATACTGCCACTTGGCTGAATTCCTATATGAGTTCTAGAAATTTGGGGATGGAGTCATTTGGGTTTTCCACATATAGTATCATCTCATCTGTGAAGAGTGAGAGTTTGACTTTTTGCCAATTTGAATGCCTTTTATTTCTTTTTGTCGTCTGATTTCTGAGGCTAAGATTTCCAGTACTATGTTGAACAACAGTGGTGAGAGTGGGCATCCCTGTCTTGTTCCTGATCTCAGGGGGAAAGTTCTCAGTTTTTCCCCATTGAGAATGATTATCACTGTGGGTTTTTTGTATATGGCTCTTATGATATTGAGGTATGGTCCCTCCATCTCTACACTGTGAAGAGTTTTAATTGAGAAAGGATGCTGTATTTTGTCAAATGCTTTCTCTGCATCAATTGAAAGGACCATAGGGTTCTTGTCCTTTCTTTTATTAATGTGATGTATCATGTTGATTGATTTGTGGATGTTGAACCTCACTTGCAGTCCAAGCAATAAATCCCATTTGGTCATAGTGAATAATCCTTCTAATGTACTGTTGGATCCTATTGGCTAATATCTTCATCTCTCACTACAGTCTTTCATTTAAAATCTAATTCGCCTGATATAAGGATTGTTACTCCCAGCTTTCTTTTGATGTCCATTAGCAGGATAAATGGTTCTCTAACACCCCACCATATGTCTGGAGGTGTCTTTGGGTCTAAAGTGAATCTCTTGTAGATGGCATATGGATGGGTCTTGTTTTTTTATCCAATCTGTACCCTTGTGTTTTGATTGGAGCATGTATCCCATTTACATTCAGAGAAAATATTGAAAGATATGAAGTTTGTGCCATTGTATTACCTATAAAATCACTATTTCTTTGTATTGTCTCTGTTCCTTTCTGGTTTACGTTACTTTTCGGCTCTCTCTTCAGTTAAAGGATCCCCTTCAATATTTATTGCAAGGCTGGTTTAGTAATCACAAATTCTTTTAGTTTCTGTTTGTCTTAGAAGCTCTTTATCTTTCCTTCCTTTCTTAATGATAGCCTTGCTGGATAAAGTATTCTTGGCTGCATAGTTTTCTCATTTAGTACCCTGAATATATCATGCCAATCATTTCTGACCTGCCAGGTTTCTATGGATACGTCTGCTGCCATTGTAATGTTCCTACCCTTGTAGGTTAAGGACCTTTTGTCTCGAACTACTTTTAGGATTTTCTTTTTATCTCTGAGATTTGCTACCTTCACTATTATATGTTGAGATGCTGGTCTTTTTTTTTTTTTTCTTTAATTTTGAGGGGGGATTCTCTGTGCCTCCTGGACTTGAATTCCTATTTCCTTCCCCAGATTAGGGAAGCCCTCAGGTATAATATGCTCCAATATACCTTCTACCCCTCTCCCTGCGTGTCTTTCCTCAACCTTTGGGATGAGGAAATAATTATTTCTAATATTAATTCTAGTATTATTTTGCTTTTTGCTATTGCTGATCTCTCGAGTCATCCCATCATGGTGAAGTAATTGTTTACCTCTCTTTTGCTCAGTTTCATTATTCTCCATATTTTAATCTTCTATATCACTTACTCTCTCTTCTGCCTCATTTTTTCCTAACAGTAAGAGCCTCCATTGTTTGCATCTCAGTAATAACCTTTCTGATTTCAACCTGATTAGATCTTAGTTCTTTTATTTCTCCAGAAAAGAATTCTCTAGTGTCTTCTATGCTTTTGTCAAGCCCAGCTAGTATCTTTATAATAATTGTTCTGAATTCCAGCTCCAACGTATTACCAATATCCATATTTATTAAGTCTCTGGCACTGAGTACTGCCTCTTGTTCTTTTTTTCTGGGAATTTTTCCTTCTGGTCATTTTTTTCCAAAGAAGAATAGATGAATGAGAGAACAAAAAAGAAATAAAAACTAAAAAATAATGAATAAAAAGTAAAAAAATAAAAATGTCAACCATGACCCCAGTGAATTATACACTAGGCAAATCAGAAGAGATCAGAAAACAAAAAAGAAAAAAGAAAGGAAAAAAGAGAGAATAAAATTAAACAGGTAGACTAACAGGGTGATACACTTGTTCTTGGTTGTATTTTGGTCTGTTTGTTAGAAGACACTTCATCCCAAAATTGTAAAGAAAGAAAAACTTATATATATCCAAAGAAAATTGAATACAGAGAAAGGAAGCAAAAAATGAAGAATATATCTATAAAATGTAAATGTAAAAACGAAAATTTAAAAATACACTTAAAGCATTGATAAAACAAGAAGCTATTTCAAAAGGGAAAAAAGTAAAAAAAAAGAAAATTTTAAACTGAAAGATTAAAGAATCATGAGGAAAAAATGAGTTCTATATACTGTTTTTCCCTAGCTCAGGAGATTTTCAATTCTGTATGATCCATAAGTTTGGTATTAGCCTGATGTTCCCACTGGTCTTCTGGGGGAGGGGCTTGTTGCATGGATTCTCAGGTGTCTTTGCATGGGTGGAGTTGCACTGACCCTTGCCAAGGGCCTAGCTCAGTGTAAGCTGCTTCGGGTTTCTCTATGTGGCTTTTGTACCCTGAAGACTTTTACACCCTTTTAGAGGATGAATAAAAAATAAAAATGGTGGCGCCCCGCCTGATCTCCATCCTTGGAGCTGAACGATGGTGGCCCACACTCTTCAGTTCACCCTCATGGAAAAGCAATCAGTTTTTCATGCACCAAACTCCACAGACTTATGCTGTACACACCCACACCAATTCTCCCAGGGGACAGAGGCGGGGGGGATCTCACCCTGGCCCCGCTGCTTTCTGGTCCCCTGATCCAGGAGCAGTTGCCCAATTGTGCACATACCCATACCAATACTCCCATGGGAGGAGCAGGGACTCATAGCGGTTTTGCTGCTTACTGAGCCCCTGTTTGGAGAGTGATTTCCAGATGGTGCTACAGTTCACAATTTATGGCAACACCCATCTGAGAGGTCACTCCAGGGCTCCCTAATTATATCCTGCTTCCCTGCCCCAGTGCTTGGAAACTCTGCACACTCAGGCACTCCCATTCTTTCTGTGACCCTGGGGATCCTGAGGCCACATGGTCTGAACTAAGTTTCTGCCCTGATTTGTCATCTGAGCGCCTTTCAAGCAGGGACGTCCCTCATAGGAGCAGACTCTAAAAGTTCAGATTTTGCACTCCACTGTTGTATCACTTTCGGGGAGTTGGCTTCCAGGGGCTCCCTCCGCTGGGGATTATCTTCTGATATATCCCCTCAGACTTATGTCTCTGCACCTCCTACCTTGCAAAAACTGTTCAATTTTCTACTTGTAGAATTGCAGCAATTCTTTTCTTAGATCTCATGTTGGATTCGCAGGTGTTCAGAATGATTAGATAGATATCTAGCTGAATTCAAGAGACCAGATGAAATGAGGGTCCCCTACTCTTCCACCTTCTTCCAGTCTCCTATGCTATTTTATTGTTCCTTCCCTTTCATTATTCCTTCTCTTCCCCTATGATCATCAGTTTTGTTTCTTAAATTCCAAATACGAGTGAAATCATATGGTATTTGTCTTTCTCTGACTGACTTATTTCTCTGAGCATAATACACTCTAGATCCATCCACATATTGAAAATGACAAGATTTCATTCTTTTTGATGACTGAGTAATATTCCATCATATATATATATATATATATATATAAAATCTTCTTTATCCATTCAACTGTCTATGGATATTTGGGCTCTTTCTATAGTTTGGCTATTGAGGACATTGCTGCTATAAACATTGGGGTGCAGGTGCCCTTTTGGATCACTATATTTGTATCTTTGGGGTAAATACCCAGTGGTGCAATTGCTGGGTCATAGGGTAGCTCTATTTTCAACTTTTTGAGGAACCTCCATACTGTTTTCCAGAGTGGCTGCACCAGATTGTATTCCCATCAACAGTGCAAACAAATATCTTCTCTCATTCTTAAGGTTGCCTTTTAGTTTTGTTGCTTATTTCCTTTGTTGTGCAAAACTTCTTATCCTGAGGAAGTCCTAGTAGTTCATTTTGCTTTTGTTTCCTTTGCCCATGTAGACATTTCTAGCAAGAAGTTCCTGTGGCCAAGGTAGAAGAGTTTGCTGCCTGTGTTCTCCTCTAGGACTTTGATGGATTTTGTCTCACATTTAGGTCTTTCATCCATTTTGAATTTATTTTTGTGCATGCTGTAAGAAAGTGGCTCATTTCCATTCTTCTGCATGTGGCTGTCCAATTTTCTCAACACCATTTGTTGAAGAGACCGCCTTTCTTCCATTGGCTACTCTTTTCTCCTTTATTAAGATTAGTTGACCATAGAGTTGAAGGTCCATTTCTGAGTTGTTTATTCTGTTCCATCAATCTATGGGTCTATTTTTACACCAGCACCATACTGTCTTGATGATTACAGCTTTGTAATATAGCTTGAAGTCCGTCATTGTAATGCCACCAGCTTCAGTTTTCTTTTTCAACATTCTTTTGACTATTCAGGGTCTTTTCTGGTTCCGTACAAATTTTAGGATTGTTCTAGTTCTGTGAAAAATGCTGGTCTTATTTTGATAAGAATTGCATTAAATGTGTAGATTGCTTTGGTTGGTATAGATGTTTTAACAGTATTTATTCTTCTAATCTCTGAGTGTGCAATGTTCTTCTATTTCTTTGTGTCTTCCTAAATTTCTTTCGTAAGTGTTCTATAGTTTTCAGAGTACAGATCTTTTACCTCTTTGGTCCGATTTATTCTTAGGTATCTTACGGTTTTTGTTGCAATTGTAAATGGATTGATTCCTTGATTTCTCTTTCTGCTGCTTCATTGTTGGTGTATGGAAATGCAACAGACTTCTGTGCATTGATTTGATATCCTACGACTTTGCTGAACTTGTGTATGAATTCTAGCAATTTTTTTGGTGGAGTCTTTTGGGTTTTCTACATAGGATATCATCTTGTCTGCAAAGAGTGAAAGTTTGACTTCTTCTTTGCCAATTTGAATGCCTTTTATTTCCTTTTGCTGTCTCATTGCTAAGTCTAGGACTTCCAGTATTATGTTGAACAACAGTGTGAGAGTGGACAGCCAGGCATGTTAATGACCTTGGGGAAAAACCCTCAGTTTTTCCCCACTGAGGATGCTATTAGCTGTTTGTCTTTTGTATATGGACTTTATGATTTTGTGGTATGTTACCTCTATCCTTACTTTGTTGAGGGTTTTTATCAAGAAAGGATGCTGTGTTTTGTCAAAAAAGTTTTCTGCATCTATTGAGAGGATCATATGGTTCTTATCCTTTCTTTTATTAAGGTGGTGTATCACGTTGATTGATTTGTTGTTGTTGGACCAGCAATGCAGCACAGGAATAAATCCCATTAGATTGTCATGAATAATCCTTTTAATGTACTGTTGGATTCTATTAGCTAGTGTCTTGGTGAGAAGTTTGGAATCCATGTTCATCAAGGATATTGGTCTGTATTTCTCCTTTATGGTGGCATCTTTGTCTGGTATTGGGATCAAGGTAATTCTGGTCTTATAGAATGACTTTGGAATTTTTTCTTCCATTTTTATTTTTTGGAAGATTTTCAGAAGAATAGGCATTAATTCTTCTTTAAATGTTTGGTAGAATTCTCCTTTGAAGCTATCCAGCCCTGGACCCTTGTTTGCTGGGAGATTCTGATTACTAATTCATTTTGTTAATTCTTTCAAAGAACCAGTGCCCAGTTTTATTGATCTGTTCTACTGTTTTTGTGATTTTTTTATATCTTTGATTTCTGCTCTAATTTTTATTTTTTCCCTTCTCCTGCTGGATTCAGGTTTTATTTGTTGTTCTTTTTGCTCTTTTAGGTGTATGTTTAGGTTGTGTATTCGAGACTTTTCTTGTTTCTTGAGGAAGGCCTATATTGCTCTATACTTCCCTCTTAGGACTGCCTTTTCTGCATTCCAAAGCTTGAGCTGCCATGTTTTCAATTTCATTTGTTTCCTTATATGTTTTTAAATTCTTCTTTAATTTCCTGATTGACCCTTTCATTATTTAGTTGGATGTTCTTTAACCTCCTTGTATTTGTGGTCCTTCCAATTTTTTTCTTGTAGTTGACCTCAAGGTTCATAGCACTGTGGTCTGAAAATAAGCACGGTATAATCTCATTTTTTTTTGTACTATTTGAGGCCTGATTTGTGACCCAGTGGGTGATCTATTCTGGAGAGTGTTCCATGTGCACTCGTGAAGAATTTTTATTCAGCTGTTTTAGGATGAAATGCTCTGAATATATCTGTTAAGTCCAACTGATCCAGTGTGTCATTCAGAGCCCTTGTTTCCTTGTTGATCCGCTGAGATGATCTGTCCATTGTTGTGAGGGGGAGTTTAAAGTCCCCTCCTATTATTGTATTATTATCAATGAGTTTCTTTAAATTTGTTATAAATTAATTTATATATTTGTTTGCTCCCATGTTAGGGGCATAAATATTTAGAATTATTAGATCTTCTTTAGAAGATCTGTTTGATAGACTACTTTATTATGATATAGTGTCCTTCTTCATCTCTTATTACCATCTTTGGTTTAAAATTTACTTTGCCTGATATAAGTATGACTACTCCAACTTTCTTTTGATAACCATTAGCATGAAAAATGGTTCTCCAACTGCTCACTTTTAATCTGGATATGTCTTTGGGTCTAAAATGAGTCTCTTAGAAAAAATAAAATACAATAAGCGAGGCAAGACAGTGGAGGAGTAGAGGACCCTATTTCAACTGGTCCCCTGAATTTAGCTGGATATCTACCAAACCATTCTGAACACCCATGATATCAGCCTGAGATGTAAGAATATATATCTGTATCTCTACAGGCAGAAAATCTCCAGCAGTCCGGAGCTATGAAGGACAGAGTCCTGATTCTACAGGCAGATACCTGAAGATAAAGAGAAGGGGGAGGAAGACTCCATAAGTTGGCACCAGGAAGGTGTTATAACACTGGAGTGCAAAAGCGTCCCACGCTGGGGACTAAGCACAGACTCACAGAGTGGTAGTGGCTGTGAAAGTGCTTTAGAGCAGCCCCCAGACAGGATCCAGGTGTGGCAGGTGCAAGCGTGTGAACCCAGGTTGGCTTACAGTTTTAGATGCACAAGAGGCAGTGACACGCCTGGCTTTGGGAGCAACCTCTGGGAGAGTTGCTGTGGGCGTGCATCACCATGGGAGGCTGTGGTTTTTAGCAGCGCAGACAGAAATGGAGAAGGTGTGTCCTAGAGAGCTCAGTGAAGAGCAGACTACAATTTCTCTGCTCTGGGTAAGAGGTTTGGGTGTGGTCATTTCTGCTCTGACTTTCGGAAGAGACAGAAGAGACACAGAAAGTCACCAGAGAACAAAAGCTCAAAAAACCGGCTTCCACTGAGCCCACCCCCTAAGACAGGGGGCAGGGCAACTCTGCTCAAGCAGGGTTGCATGAGTAACAGTGGAGCAGTCCCCTCCCCCAGAAGACAGGCTGGAAGAACAAGAGGATGACAACCCTGGGGTCCCCATAAAAAGGGTGAATCTTTCTTGGGTCATGGTTAATACTTTGGACTCTGTACATTCTTTCAACCACCTCTCAACAAAATGACTAAGAGGAGGAACCCTCAACAAAAAAAGAACCAGAAACTATGGCTTCTGCCACAGACCTATTGGTTATGGATATAAGCAAGATGACAGAGATAGACTTCAGAGTACAAATTATGAATTCGCTCTCTAGGCCTGAGAAAAATACTAGTGATAATATATAATCTCTAAGGGCAGAAATGAAATCTAATCAGGACAAACTTAAAAATGCTATGAATGAGATGCTGTCTAAACTTGATACCATGACAGCCAGGGTAAATGAGGCAGAAGAACAAATTAGTGAACTAGAAGATAAGATGATTGGAAGGAAGCCAAGGAGGCCTGGGATAAACAGCTAAAAGCCCATAAGATCAGACTGAGGGAAATTAAATGTTCCAACGTCAGAATTATTGGGATGCCTGAGGGTGTAGAGAAAGAGAGAGGACTAGAAGGTATTTGAGCAAATCACAGCTGAGAACGTCCATAATCTGAGAAAGGAAATAAGCATTTGTCTCCAAGAGGCAGAGAGGACCCCTCCCAAGATCAGTGAGACCAGACCAATGCCCTGGCATATAATAGCAAAACTTGCAAATCTTAGAACCAAGGAAATAATGCTGAAAGCAGCTAAGGGGAGAGCAGCTAAGGAAGAAGACTTCTTATGTATGGATGGAGGAACATCAGAATTACGTCAGACCTGTCCATAGAGACCTGGAAAGCCAGAAAGGGCTGGCAAGACATAGTCAGGGTACTAAATGAGAAGATGATGCAGCCAAGGATACTTTATACAGCAAGGCTGTCATTTAGAACAGACAGAGAGATAAAGAGCTTCCAGGGCCGGCAGAAACTGAAATAATAGGTGACCACTAAGTCGGCCTTGCAAGGAATATTAAGCGGGATTCTATAAAAGAAGAAAGACCCCAAGAGTAACCTAGACCAGAAATTTACAGAGACAATCTATAGAAAGAGGGACTTCACAGGCAATATGATGACAATCAAATCATATCTTTCAATAGTCACTCAACATGAATGGCCTAAATGCTCCCATGAAACAACACAGGGTTGTAGATTGGATAAAAAGACAGGACCCGTCCATATGCTGTCTACAAGAGACTCATTTTGAAATTAAAAATACCTCCAGACTGAAAATGAGGAGATGGAGAACTATTTCTCATGCTTACAAACCTCAAAAGAAAGCTGGGGTAGCAATTCTCATATCAAACAAATCAGATTTTAAGCTAAAGACTGTAGTAAGAGATGCAGAGGGACACTATATCATACTTAAAGGATCTATCCAAAAAGAAGATCTAACAATTGTAAATATCTATACCCTCAATATGGGAGCAGCCAACTATATATGGTAACTGTTAACCAAAATAAAGAATCATATTGATTATAATACTGTAATACTAGGAGACTTCAACACTTCACTATCAGCAATGTACAGATCATCTAAGCAGAATATCAAAAAAGAAACAAGAGCCTTGGATAACACGTTGGACCAGATGGACTTCATAGATATATACAAAACATTCCACCTTAAAACAACAGAATACTCATTCTTCTCGAATGCACATGGAACATTCCCCAGAATAGACCACATACTGGGTCACAAATCAGGTCTCAACTGATACCAAAAGATTGAGATTATTCCCAAAGAAACACATCAGTAATAATACAATAATAGTGGGGGACTTTAACATCCCCCTCACAGCAATGGACAGATCATCTAAGCAGATCAACAAGGAAACAAAGGCTTTGAATAACACACTGGACCAGATGAACTCACAGATATATTCAGAACATTTAATCCTAAAAAAGGAGAATACATATTCTTCTCAGGTACATTTGGAACATTCTCCAGAATAGATAATATTCTGGATTACAAGTCAGGTCTAAACTAATACCAAAAGATTGGATCATTCCCTGCATATTTTCCGACCACAATGCTTTGAAACTGAAACTCAATCACAAGAAAAAATTTGGAAGATATTCAAACACTTGAAAGTTAAAAGCATCCTGCTAAACCTATGTTTAGGTCAACCAGGAATCAAAGAAGAACTTAAACAATTCATGAAAAACAATGAGAATGAAAACACATCAGTCCAAAACCTATGGGATACTGCAAAGGCAGGCTTAAGGGGGAAATACATAGTCATCCAAGCCTCACTCAAAAAAGTAGAAAAATCCTGAATACACAAGCTAAGCTTACACCTAAAGGACTGGAGAAAGAACAGCAAATAAAACCTAAACCAAGCAGAAGAAGGGAAATAATAAAGATTAGAGTAGAGATCAATGAAATAGAAACCAGAAAAATAGTAGAGCAGATCAACAAAACTAGAAGCTGGTTCTTTGAAAGAATAAGATAGAGAAACCTCTGGCCAGACTTATCCAAAAGGAAAGTGTAGGACCCAAATTAATAAAATTATGAATGAAAGAGGAAAGATCACGACTAACACCAATGAAATAGAAACAATTATTAGAAATTATTATCAGCAACTCTATGCCAATAAATTAAGTAACCTGGAAGAAATAGATGCCTTCCAGGAAACCTATAAACTACCAAGACTGAAACAGGAAGAAATTGACAATCTGAATAGACCAATAAACAGTAATGAAATTGAAGCAGTAATCAAAAATCTCCCAATAAACAAGGGTCCAGGACCAGATGGCTGCCCAGGGGAATTCTACCAAACATTTAAAGAAGAAATAATACCTATTCTTCTGAAGCTGTTTCAAAGAATAGAAACAGAAGGAAAATTTTCAAACTCATTCTATGAGACCAGCATTACCTTGATCCCCAAACCAGGCAAAGACCTCATCAAAAAGGAGAATTACAGACCAATATCCTTGGTGAACACGGACGCCAAAATACTCAACAAGATCTTAGCCAATAGGATCCAACAGTACGTTAAAAGGATTATCCATCATGACCAGATGGGATTTATTCCTTGGATACAAGGGTTGTTCAACATTCACAAATCAATCAATGTGATAGAACACATTAATAGATGAGGCCGGAGAGGAGCATGAATGGAGCAAAATGGCGGATCATGTGCAGAGCCTGGCCCAACTAGAGAATCTGTGCAAACAGCTTTATGAGACAACAGACACAACCACTCGACTCCAGGCAGAGAAAGCCTTGGTCGAATTCACCAACAGCCCTGATTGCCTGAGCAAATGCCAGCTGCTCCTCAAGAGAGGAAGTTCCTCTTACTCCCAGTTACTGGCAGCTACATGCCTTACAAAGCTTGTATCACGCACAAACAACCCTCTACCATTGGAGCAACGCATAGATATTCGGAACTATGTGCTCAACTACCTTGCCACCCGGCCAAAGTTGGCTACTTTCGTGACACAAGCACTTATTCAGTTATATGCCAGAATCACAAAACTGGGCTGGTTTGACTGTCAGAAGGATGACTATGTCTTCAGAAATGCAATCACAGATGTCACAAGGTTCTTACAGGACAGTGTGGAATACTGCGTCATTGGCGTCACTATTTTATCTCAGCTAACCAATGAAATTAATCAAGCCGACACCACGCATCCTTTAACCAAGCACAGAAAAATAGCCTTTTCTTTCTGAGACTCATCATTATTTGATATCTTCACACTTTCCTGCAATTTACTAAAACAGGCTTCAGGAAAGAATCTAAACTTGAATGATGAAAGTCAGCATGGCTTGCTCATGCAACTGCTCAAACTCACTCATAACTGCCTAAACTTTGATTTCATCGGCACTTCTACTGATGAGTCTTCAGATGACCTGTGCACAGTACAGATTCCCACCAGCTGGAGATCAGCGTTCTTAGATTCTTCAACTCTGCAGCTGTTTTTTGACCTGTATCATTCCATCCCTCCTTCATTTTCGCCTCTGGTATTATCCTGTTTAGTACAGATTGCCTCAGTAAGAAGATCCCTGTTTAACAATGCAGAGAGGGCCAAGTTTCTCTCACATCTTGTTGACGGTGTTAAACGAATACTGGAAAACCCACAGAGTTTATCAGACCCAAACAATTACCATGAGTTTTGCAGACTACTGGCCCGATTGAAGAGTAACTCTCAACTGGGAGAATTAGTAAAGGTGGAAAACTACCCTGAGGTCATCCGATTGATAGCTAACTTCACAGTGACCAGCCTACAGCACTGGGAATTTGCCCCAAATAGTGTGCACTATCTCCTGAGCCTATGGCAGCAGCTGGCAGCCTCTGTGCCATACGTGAAGGCCACAGAGCCCCACATGCTGGAAACTTACACTCCTGAGGTCACCAAAGCCTATATCACATCCCGTTTGGAATCTGTGCACATCATCCTGAGGGATGGCCTGGAAGACCCTCTGGAGGATACTGGCCTGGTGCAGCAGCAGCTGGACCAGCTGTCTACCATCGGGCGTTGTGAGTACGAGAAGACATGCGCACTCCTCGTGCAGTTGTTTGACCAGTCTGCCCAGTCCTATCAGGAGCTGCTGCAGAGTGCCAGCGCCAGCCCGATGGATATCGCAGTGCAGGAAGGAAGGCTGACGTGGCTGGTTTACATCATCGGCGCAGTGATCGGTGGCCGGGTTTCTTTTGCCAGCACTGATGAGCAAGATGCTATGGATGGCGAGCTCGTCTGTCGGGTGCTCCAGCTGATGAACCTAACAGATTCTCGCCTGGCTCAAGCGGGTAATGAGAAGCTAGAATTGGCCATGCTGAGCTTTTTTGAACAGTTTCGTAAGATCTACATTGGGGACCAGGTGTAAAAATCCTCTAAGCTGTACCGCCGACTCTCAGAAGTTCTGGGCTTGAATGATGAGACTATGGTCCTAAGCGTCTTCATAGGAAAAATCATCACCAACCTGAAGTACTGGGGCCACTGTGAACCGATCACCTCCAAGACACTACAGCTTCTCAATGACCTCTCCATTGGATATAGTAGTGTAAGGAAACTAGTGAAGCTTAGTGCGGTACAGTTCATGCTGAACAATCACACGAGTGAGCACTTTTCATTTCTGGGTATTAACAATCAGTCCAATCTGACAGACATGCGGTGTCGGACTACCTTCTACACAGCACTTGGGCGTCTCCTCATGGTGGATTTAGGAGAGGATGAAGATCAGTATGAGCAGTTCATGCTGCCGCTCACAGCAGCGTTTGAGGCCGTGGCCCAGATGTTTAGCACTAACAGTTTCAACGAGCAAGAGGCAAAGCGAACTCTGGTTGGCCTCGTAAGAGACCTGAGAGGGATAGCTTTCGCCTTCAATGCCAAGACCAGCTTCATGATGCTGTTTGAGTGGATATATCCATCCTACATGCCAATTCTCCAGCGGGCAATTGAGCTCTGGTACCATGATCCAGCTTGTACCACTCCTGTGCTCAAGCTGATGGCTGAGTTAGTTCATAACAGATCCCAGCGACTGCAATTCGATGTCTCTTCCCCCAATGGCATCTTACTCTTCAGAGAAACCAGCAAGATGATAACAATGTATGGCAATCGCATCCTGACACTAGGAGAGGTCCCAAAGGATCAGGTCTATGCACTGAAGCTCAAGGGCATCTCCATCTGCTTCTCCATGCTGAAGGCAGCCCTCAGTGGGAGCTACGTCAATTTTGGAGTCTTCCGTCTCTATGGAGATGATGCCCTGGACAATGCTCTACAGACCTTCATCAAGCTGCTCCTTTCTATTCCCCACAGTGACCTCCTGGACTACCCCAAGCTCAGCCAGTCTTACTATTCACTACTGGAAGTCCTGACCCAGGACCACATGAACTTTATTGCAAGCCTGGAACCTCATGTCATCATGTATATTCTCTCTTCCATTTCTGAAGGACTTACTGCACTTGACACCATGGTATGCACAGGCTGCTGCTCTTGCTTGGACCACATCGTGACATACCTCTTTAAGCAACTGTCACGGAGCACCAAGAAGAGGACGACACCCCTGAACCAGGAGAGCGACCGCTTTCTGCATATCATGCAGCAGCATCCAGAGATGATCCAGCAGATGCTGTAAACGGTGCTGAACATCATCATCTTTGAAGACTGTAGGAACGAGTGGTCAATGTCCCGGCCCCTACTTGGCTTGATACTACTTAATGAAAAGTATTTTTCTGACCTAAGGAACAGTATCATGAACAGCCAGCCACCAGAGAAGCAGCAGGCTATGCATCTGTGTTTCGAAAACCTGATGGAAGGCATCGAGCTAAATCTTCTTACGAAAAACAGAGACAGGTTCACCCAGAACCTGTCGGCATTCCGTCGAGAAGTCAACGACTCGATGAAGAATTCCACTTATGGCGTGAATAGCAATGATATGATGAGCTGACACCTCCTTGGACTCTACCTGTACAGAGCAGCACCCCTTGGTCTGGCCCAGAGGGGCAAACGATTACAAGGGAGAGGGACTGGCTGACCCTGGCTCCTTCCTCCAGGGGTGTGGGGAAAATGGCAAAGTCACCTGGCTACTTCCCCAGGGAATAGGGGTGTAAGTGCACTCACTAGGGGGCAGGGCGCTGCTGGTTCCTGGGGGGTTGGGTGGGAAGGGTGGTGGGAGGAGATACACAAATGTGTGAGACTCCAGCCCCTCCTCCTGGGGCCACCCCAGGGGGTGGGGGGGAACCCCCAGTGTCCTGCCACAACCTGCCTTGTATAAACATGTACATTTTTTCATAACATTTTGAACAAGGTTTATATTGACTCAAGTTTAAAAACAAAAAGTGTGACTGAAAAATTTTTACAGAGTGTAGTGCACCAATGCTGATGTGAGGGGTTGTGTATGCGAGTGAGGAAAAAAATGTGTATTCTGGTGGTCTGAAGCTTTACTGGACGAGGATGTGTGAACGTGCAGAGATATATTTAGTGACACAGTGTAGAGAGGCAAAAAAAAAAGTAAAAATTCCAAATGTATACTTTTTCTTATTGCCCTTTCCTTGCCCCCAAAATTATCACTTCCTGTTACTGTATTACCCTTGTTATTAGGAACTCTAAGTCATGTGGAGCACCATCCTTCCCCTTCAACCATAGATGCTGCCCTAGGTCCCTCGGCCTCTTGCAGTGACAGACAACTGCAGCTAAAAGTGTTTGGTGTTCTAGCTTCATCCTTTTGCCCACTTTGCTTATCCTCATCCTCAGACAGATGCCTCTTGCTTTTACAAGTCAGATGTAACTCTATGATTTAGGATTCTTGGTCTCTGTAAAGGTAGAGACCAGAAAGAAGGAATTGAGCCAGCTGCTCTCCTGGTGAGCGACTTGGATGAGTCCACCAGAGGCCCAGGTGCGTGGCCAATAACTCTGAGTCTTCCCCAGCCCTTGAGGCAGTGTGTGTTGGTGTATGTGCATGGATATTTATATATGTACCCTGCACTCGTGAATGTATGAACTGGAGGAAGTTACTACAGTGGAGGGGTTCTTAATAACAAGGTCTGCCTAGCATGAAGTATTTAACAGTCTCCCACGCCTTTAAAAATATACATTTTTATAAAATGAAAACCATAATAAATGTTCTGAATATTAAAAAAATTAACCTACAGAAGAAAATTAATGGAGAAAGCTATTTGCCTTGTACTTTTTCCACAATTGCTGCCGCTAGTTGTACGCATCTCTAGTTCAGCTCTTGCCCATGGGACACTCATCATCAATTAGGTTTTACCTTTATTTCTCTCCTCTGCCCCCAAAAACAAGCCTGTTAATTTTTTTTTTCCTTCTCCTCTGGCGACTGTGTGGTGAATCCTTTCTTGCGTGATCAGGTTGTGGATAGATTTGTAAGGGTGTTTGCTGCATACATTGTAAGCATTGTGACCGCCAATAAACTTCAATGGTTTCTACTGAAAAAAAAAAAGAACACATTAATAGATGAAAAGACAAGAACCATATGGTCTTCTTAATTGATGCAGAAAAAGCATTTGACAAAATAAAGCATCCTTTCTGGATTAAAACTCTTTTGATTGTAGGAATAGATGGAACATTCCTCAATATCATAAAAATCATCTATGAAAAGCCCACAGCTAATATCATTCTCAATGGGGAAAAGCTGAGAGCTTTTCCCTTAAGATCAGGAACAAGACAGGGATGCCTATTCTCACCACTATTGTTAAACATAGTACTAGAAGTCTTAGCCACAGCAATCAGAGAACAAAAAGAAATAAAAGGTATTCAAATTAGCAAAGAAATTAAACCCTCTTGCAGATGACATGATATTTTATGTGGAAAACACAAGAGACTCCACCCCCAAATTACTAGAACTCATACAGCAATTCAGTAATGTGGCAGGATGCAAAATCAGCACACAGAATTCAGTTGCTTTCTTATACGCTAACAATGTAACTGTAGAAAGAGAAATTAGAGATTCAATTCCATTTACAATAGCACCAAAAACCAGAAGATACCTTGGAATAAATGTAACCAAATTGGCAAAGGACCTATACTCCAGAAACTATAGAACACTTATGAAAGAAATTGAGGAAGAAACAAAAATTGAAAAACATTCCATGCTCATGGATTGGAAGAATAAACATTGTTAAAATGTCTATGCTGCTCAGAGCAATTGCTACTTTAAAATACCACTGGCATTTTTCAAAGAGCTGGAACAAACAACCCTAAAATTTGTATGTAACCAGAAAAGACACCGAATCACAAGGAAATGTTGAAAAAGTAAAACAAAGCTGGGGGCATCACATTGCCTGATTTCAAGCTGTATTTCAAAGCTATGATCACCAAGACAGCATTGTACTGGCACAAAAATAGACACATAGATCAATGGAACAGAATAGAGTCTTCAGAAATGGACCCTCAACTGTATGGTCAACTAATCTTCGACAATTCAGGAAAAAATATCCAATGGAAAAAAAGACAGTCCCTTCAATAAATGGTGCTGGGAAAATTGGACATCTATGTACAGAAGAAAGAAACTCTATCATTCTCTTACACCATACACAAAGATAAACTCTAAATGGATGAAAGACCTGAATGTGAGACAGGAATCCATCAAAATCCTAGAAGAGAACATAGGCAGTAACCTCTTTGACATGGGCTTCAGCAACATTTTTCATGACACGTCTCCAAAGGTAAGGATAACAAAAGCAAAAATGAACTTTTGGGACTTCATCAAGATAAAAAGTTTCTGCACAGCAAAGGTAACAGTCAACAAAATGAAGAGGCAACCCACGGAATGGGAGAAGATATTTGCACATGACATTACAGATAAAGGGCTGGTATCCAAGATCTATAAAGAACTTCTCAAACTCAACACCCAAAAAAACAAAGAATCTAGTCAAGAAATGGGTAGAAGACATGAACAGACACTTCTTCAAAGAAGACATACAAATGGCTAACAGAAACATGAAAACATGTTCATCATCATTAGCCATCAGGGAGATTCAAATCAAAACCATATTGAAATATTACCTTACACTAGTTAGAATGGCAAAAATTGACAAGACAAGAAACAACAAATGTTGGCATGGATGTGGAGAAAGGGGAACCCTCTTACACTGTTAGTGGGAATGCAAGTTGGTACAGCCACTTTGGAAAACAGTGTGGAGGTTCCTCAAAAATTTAAAAATAGAGCTACCCTATGACCCAGCAATTGCACTACTGGGTATTTACCCCAAAGATACAGATGTAGTGAGAAGAAGCGGCACATTCACCCCAATGTTCATAGCAGCAATGTCCACAATAATCAAACTGTTGAAGGAACCAAGATGCCCTTCAACAGATGAATGGATAAAGAAGATGTGGTTCATATATACAATGAATGTTACTCAGCCATCAGAAATGATGGCTATTTGCTTCAACATGGATGGAACTGGAGGGGATTATGTTAAGTAAAATAAGCCAAGCAGAGAAAGACAATTATCATATGGTTTCACTCATATGTGGAACATAAGGAATAGCATGGAGTTCATTTGGAAGGAAGGGAAAACTGAAGGCAGGGATATCAGAGGGGGATAAAAACCATGAGAGATTCTGGACTCCAGGAAACAAATTGAGGGTTTCAGAGGGGAGGGGGAGATAGGGTAGCCCAATGATGGGTATTAAGGAGGGCACATGTTGTAATGAGCACTGGGTGTTATATGCAAATAATGAATCATTGAACACTACATCAACAGCTAATGATGTACTGTATGGTGACTAACATAATAAAAATAAAAATAAAATAAAAAATAAAATGAGTCTCTTGTAAGCAGCATATCAATCGGTCTTGTTTTGCTGCTTTTTTTTTTAATCCATTCTGATACCTTATGTCTCTTGACTGGAGCATTGAGTCCATTTATATTCAGAGTGATTTGTGATGTATATGAATTTAGTCCCATTGTATTACCTGTACAGTTGCTGTTCCCGTAGATTGTCTCTCTTCCTTTAGTCTTTGTTACTTTTGGTCTCCCTTTTCTAAAGAGTTCCCTTTAGTATTTCTTGCAAGTCTGGTTTTGTGTTCACAAATTCCTTATTTTTTTGTTTATCTTGGAAACTATTTCTCCTTGTATTCTGAATGACAGCCTTGCTGGATATAGTATTTTTGGTCCCATATGTTTCCTATTTAGCACATTAAATATATCATGCCAGTCTTTTCTAGCTTGCCAGGTATCTGTCGACAGGTCTTTTGCCAGCCATATGTGTCTACATTTGTAGGTTAAGGATTTTTTATCCTGAGGTGCTTTCAGGATTCTCTCTTTATCCTTGTATTTTGCCAGTTTCACTATAACATGACTTGGGATGATCTGTTTTTGTTGATTTTGAGGGGAGTTTCTGTACTTCTTGGACTTGAATGTCTGTTTCCTTTCCCCAGTTATGGACGTTCCCAGCTATAATTTCTTCAAATAAACCTTCTGCCTCTCTTCTCCACTCTTCCTCTTCTGGGACTCCTATGATATGGATATTGTTTCACTTTATGGAGTTGTTGAGTTCCTTAAGTCTACCTTGGTGATCTTATAGTTTTCTTTGCATCTTCTTTTAAGTATCATTATTTTCCATAATTTTATCTTCTATATCACCTATCCACTCCTCCACTTCTTCAGTCCTCGTAGTGATTATATTCAGTCTGTTTTGCTTCTTAGTTGTAGCATTTTTTTTATTTCAGCATTTTTAGTATTTTAGTTTTAGGTCATTTATCTCTGTAGCAAGGGTTTCTCTGCTGTCTTCTATGTTTTTTGCAAGTCCAGCTAGTAGTCTTATAACGGTTGGTCTAAATTCTTGTTTAGATATATTGCTTAGATCTGCTTTGAGTAATTCCCTGGCTTTGATATCTTCCAGAACTTTCTTTTGGGGAGCATTTCTCCATCTTGTCATTTTGGCTAAGATTCTATCTTTTGCATGTTATGGATGCTTGTTATGTTTATGTTTCCTGCACCTCAGAGTAATGATATATTAAAAAGTGGTCATACACATTTCAGGACCTGGCCCTTCGGAAGTGTTTCTGGTGCATTCTGTGTACACTTTGCTATTGTGTTTTGGCTGTTCTTTCCCACTGGTCGGTCCATCCTTTATAGACTTCCTTCTTACTTTTAGTAGAGAGTGTTTGGACTTTTAACCAGGTATGCTTTGATTTGTTTGTTAAGATAAGCCTCACATCTACCACGTTCTGTCCCTCCAACTGTGGAGATTGTTTTCTTAATCTTGATTGTATTCTTAGTTGTTCAAAATAGTTTGATGCTGATCTAGCTGTGTTTGAGTGACAAGGCAAGCTCAGGGTTCCCCTACTACTCCACCATCTTAACTCGGCCAAAATGATGTCTTTGAATGACACACTAGACAGATGGACTTAATAGATATATTCAGGACATTCTATCCTATAAGAGTGGAATATACCTTTTTTTCAAGTGAGCATGGAAAACTCTCCAGAATATATCATATATTAGGTCACAAAACAGGCCTTAAGAAGTGCAAAAAGTTTGAAATCATTCCATGT
Organism: Callorhinus ursinus; assembly: GCF_003265705.2. Classification (NCBI taxonomy): domain Eukaryota; kingdom Metazoa; phylum Chordata; class Mammalia; order Carnivora; family Otariidae; genus Callorhinus; species Callorhinus ursinus. The sequence continues at coordinate 6,159,852 of NW_027397102.1, read as the reverse complement.
ACCTTTTCTGAACATGATGTTATGAAATTAAAAGTCAGCCACCAGTCAAAATTTGGAAAGTCCACAAATACATGGAGGCTAAACAAGATGCTATTAAACAATGAATTGGTCAACCAGGAAATCAAAGAATAAATTAAAAAACACATGGAAATAAATAAAAATGAAAACACAATAGTCTAAATCCTTTGCGATGCAGCACAAGCTGTCCTGAGAGAAGCATATAGCAATACTGACCACCTTTAAGTAGCAAGAAAAAATTCAAATAAACAATATAATCTTAAACCTGAAGGAGCTAAAAAGGAACAACAAATGAAGCCTAAAGCCAGCAGAAGGAAGGAAATTATAAAGATTAGAGCAGAAAGGAATAATATAGAAACTGTTATTTCCTAGAATTTTCTGTCCCCTTTCCTCTCTCTTCTTCTGGGACTCCTATAATATGAATGTTATTACATTTGATGGAGTCACGGAGTCCCTAAGTCTATTCTTGTGTTTCATAATTCTCCTTTCTCTCTTTTGTTCAGCTTCATTATTTTCCATTATTTTGTCTTCTATATCACTGATTCATTCCTCTGCTGTTTCCAGCCTGCTGTTCATGGCATCAAGCATAATTTTTTTTTGTATTCTTCTTTTCTAATTGATTCTTTTTTAACTCTTTTATCTCTATGGTAATAGTTTCCTTGATGTCTTCTATTCTTTTTGTCAAGCCCAGTGAGTATCCTTGTGATTGTTGCTTTAAATTATCCATTAAGCATGTTACTTATATCTTTTTCACTTAGATATCCGGCCATGCATTATCTTGTTCTTTCATTTGGTATAAATTCCTCCATCTTGGTATTTTGTCTAAGTCTGCCAGCTTCTGTGTGTTAGCAAATCCAGTTATATCTCCTCCTCCTAAAAGTAATGACCTTATTAGAAGAGTTCATATAGTGTCCAGAGCCTGGCATTTCGGGTACTATTTCTGGTTTGTGCTGTCTGTGCTCTGGTTTTGTATTGTGACTACTGTATCCTTCAGGCCAGTCATCTTTAGAAGCTCCCCTTGCCTGCTATGGGCTGTGTTTGGTCCCTGGCTGAATGTGATGAGTTTTAACTAGGTGTTATCTGGTCTGCTTGTGAATTGTGGCCTTAAAGCACTTCCAGAATAACTGAAGCCCTGCTGAATTCTTGTCTAGAGATGTGTTGTGGGTAGACATTTATGCTGGCCTTCTGGGAGAGGAGGCTGCTGCACAGGACTTAGGCAAGTTTGACTGAGAAGGGCAGTCTTTCCAGAGTGTAGGGGGTTAGGGCTTGGTGTTAGCCAGTTAGGTAGCCAGTGTTAGCGTTATACAGCTTCTCACAGATGTCTCTGTGTTTATGCTGAGGCGTGGGTAAAGGAAATGTTGCCAACCAGCTCCTTTGTTCTCAGAGAGGTGTTTCCATTAAAACTGCCTCTCATGGATACACTCCAAGAAGAGTGAATAATCTCCTCCCCACCCACACGCCCCAGGGGTTCTCCAAATCCCTGTTTCCATGCCATCTGCCCCCTACATTGTTTGCCTGCTTTCTTTCCAGAAGCAGGGCAGTGCCCTCCTGGCTTTATCAAAGCCAAGCCCACTGACCTTTAAAAGTCTGAGCTTTAAGCCCTCCTGGCTGCAAAAGTTCATGAAATTCAGCCCCTTTCATTTTCCAAACCAATGGCTTTGGGGAAACATTTTCCTTGTGTGTTTCCCTGTGTCCTCCTCTCGCTCTCTCATCCATCTCTGTGACCATGGATCCCTCCTCTCTGTGGCAGCTGTGATCCATTTCTCCCCTAAACCACATCTCTGCATTTTCTACCTTCTTTGATGTGGCCTCTTCTCTCTCTTTATTTATGTAGTTTGTTCTGTCTGTCTTCTGGTCAATTTCTGGGGGTTTTAGGATGATTGACAGTTGCTTAGTTGTGTTTGTGGGATGAAAGGATCTTAGGGTCCTCCCACTCTGCTGCTATCTTCCTCAGAAAATCTGAAGATATTACTTGAAAGTAGGTCATCTTCACTTTTAAGATTTTATTTGGAGTTGTAATCATAAGTTCTCTTTCTTCTTGAGCTTTCCTATACTTCTTGGGTTTTATCATTTTTTTTCTCAGTGAAATTTGAATTGGGGAGCATGGCCAAAGGCCCTGTACTCATATGGTCTCCTCTTATTCTCTATCCTCTGCTATTCTCAGTTGAAAAAAAATGCACATTAAGCTTTAGGATAAGATAAAATGGTTTTGATAGAACACATATTCTTCTAAATTTATTATATATGTCTTGAGTCCTTCAAGGTCTTGTATTTTGATAACAATACTCAGAGAAGGAAGGGAAAAATGAAGGGGGGAAATCAGAGGGGTAGATGAGCCATGAGAGATTATGGACTCCAAGAATCAAACTGAGGGTTTTAGAGGGGATGGGGTGGGGGGCTAGGTGATCCCGGTAATGGGTATTAAGGAAAGTACATATTGCATTGAACACTGGGTGTTATACACAAACAATGAATCATAGAACACTATATCAAAAACGAATGATGTACAGTATGGTGACTAACATAACATAATAAAAATAATTATAAAAAAACAATACTCTCCTGAGCATAATATATGATTTAAGGTATAGTTTGAATGGGGAGGAGTACAGGGTAAGCAATAATGAAAACACATTGGTTAATATATTTATTTAAAGTATCAGGCATGTATGTGTAGAAGCTAGTATGACTAAAAACTAGAGCTGGGAATCATTTCAAATGTTCATAACGGAAAGTCGAGGGAATTTTTACTATACTAAGATACTAGATAGAGTTTTCAGAGTCTTTCATGTCTTAAATCTATGTCTTTTTCATTTACTCTTTCATTATTCTATCCCTCACATTTAGTATTTTTTCAGCCAATTTGTTAAACCTGAATGCTTGATTTCATGTTATCCTATTTAAATTCCATGTAGGTACACTTGACCCATCCATTAAGACCACTAAGATATTTTTATTTCTTAGTTATACCATTTGATACGTATTTCTTCTCAAATTAATTATTTGTGTATGTTTAATCAAAATGTCATCAAGCTGAATTATAATCATCTTCTCTGCAGAGCCTGGCTCCTGGACCTATCTGATCAGAAGTCTTAGCAAGAATACCTGAACGCTATGTAACCCAGAAACACTCAAGCCAAAATATAGGCAGGAAGAGCTGATAGTATGTAGAACAAAGCCAGTGGTCCTGTTTGACCAGAGAAGTTGGGGCATGGGTTAACTTGAGATAAGACCACAAAGGGACTTACTGGTTTCAGATATGCTTACTCTACTGTACACATGTAGAGAAACAAACTCATTGACCTGCTCATTGATGGGTATAGTCTTCAACCTGCCTGACCAGGGAATCTGACTAGAGTGCACAAGAAGGTGTGTAGCCCACCCAATAGCTCTGCTTACAATGCAACTTGAACAGAGAGCACAGCCCATGACATTCTCTATCTGCTGAGCAAAAGTGGCCTCACCTGATCAGGAAATTTAGTGTACACTCTTGCCTGATTCCAGTGCCAAAATAGCAAGCCATATAGGTTCTGTGTTTTGTCCTGCTTCCCTACTAGGACAGGGGAACTAATTAATAGACTCACCTACTGATAAAATGTAAACAACACGCTGGTAGTGGTAAACATACCGTCAAACTTAGAAAACTAACTCTGTAATAGGGTGTGTTAACCACTTAACTATAGTATAAGGGTTAAAGAAAAAGAATAATAAAGTAATTATACCTATGATACGTTAAAGAACACAAATGTTAAAAAAACAATTACATCAAAAATGGAGGTAAGAGAGTAAAACTTTTGTAAGAGATAAAAGTAAAGTTGCTATAGACTTAAAATGGACTGTTTTATCTATGAGATGGCCTCTATAAGCCCCTTGTAACCAAAAAGCAAAAGAAAAACCCAAAAGATATTCACAAAAGACAAAGAAAGGAGAAACAGAGCATACCACAATAAAAAAATAATCACAAATTAAAAACATAAACAAAAACAAGAAAAAAACAATGGAAACACAAAATATTCCAGATAGCAATTAATAAGATAGCATTAGGAAGTCCTTATGTATCCATAATGACTCTAAATGTAAATGGATTGAACTCTGATTCAAAAAGGCATAGATTGGCTTAATGGATATGACAAATAGTACTGACTATATGCTGCTTATTATAGACTCACTTTAGTTTTAAGTACACACATAGGCTCAAAGTGAAAGGATGGAAAAAGAGATTCTATTCAAAAGGAAACAAAAAGAAGGCAGGTAAAGTATACCAATATCAGATGAAATAGATCTTAAGTCAAAAACTGTAAAAAGGGAAAATAAGGGGGCACCTGGGTGGCTCAGGTGGTTAAGCATCTGACTTCAGCTCAGGTCATGATCTCAGGGTCCTAGGATTGAGCCCCATGTCAGGCTCCCTGCTCAGTGGGGAGTCTGCTTGTCCCTCTGCCCCTCCCCCCTGCTCATGCTCTCTCTCTCTCTCTCAAATAATACATAAAATCATTTTAAAAAGGGACAAAGAAGGTTATCATATAATGACAAAAGCATTAATTTTTCAAAAATGTAAGAATTGTAAATATATATGCACCCAATATCAGAGCACATAAACATAAGAAGTAGGACACCTGGGTGACTCAGTCGGTTAAGCATCTGTCTTCAGCTCAGGTCATGACCCCAGGGTCCTGGGATTGAGCCCCATGTCAGGCTCCCTGCTCAGTGGGAAGTCTGCTTGTCCCTCTGCCCCTCTCCCCTGCTGATGCTCTCTCTCTCTCTCAAATAATAAAATCTTTATAAATAAATACTAACAAATCTGAAGAAAGAAATAGACAGTACAATAATAGGAGCACTCTTCAATATATCATGTTCAGTAATGGATAGATCATCCAAACAAGGAACCAAAAAGAAATCGTTGGACTTCAAACATATATTAGACCAAATGGACATAATAGACATCTATGGGACATTCCATCCAACAGCAGTAGGATACACATTTTTCTCAAGTGCATGAGAAAAACTTTCCAGGAGAGATCATATGACAGGTTATAAATCAAGTCTTAGTAAATTTAAAAAGACTGAAATCCTACCAACTATCTTTTCTAGCCAGAATGATATAAAACTAGAAATCAACAAAAATAAAGATGGAAAATTTACAAGCTTGTGGAAACTAACACACTACTGAACAACCAATGGGTCAAAGAAGAAATTAAAAGGGAAATAAACAGATATCTACAAACAAATGAAAATGAAAACACAACAGAAACCAATTTGATGCTGTAAAGTAGTACTTAGATGGACTTTTATAGCAATAAAAGCATATAATAAGAAAATGGAAAGATACCAAATAAACAATCTAAATTTACACCTTGGGAACTATAAATCACACCAGTCAGAATGACTATTATCAAAAAGATAAAATGTAACAAGTGTTGGTGAGAATATGGTAAAGAGGAAACCTTTGTGCACTGTTGGTGAGAATGTGAATTGATGCAACAAGTTAATAATATTGTATTGTATATTTGAAAATGGCTAAGAAAATAGTTCTTAAAAGTTCCCATCACAAGAGTGCTCGCTTCGGCAGCACATATACTAAAAGTTCCCATCACAAGAAAAAAAATTTCTAAGTATGTGTGGTAATGGATAATAATAACTTACTGAGGTGATCATTCCACAATATATCCAAATATTGAATCATTATACTGTAACTGTGAACTTGTAATATATAATGTTATATGCCAATTATATCTCAATAAACTTTTAAAAAATAATGAAATGCATTGTGATTCTGTACACTAGCAATGAAAAACCTATGCTATTAACCATAGCATTAAGACAGTAACATACAAAGGAATAAACTTAACCAAGGAAGTGAAAGATCTGTACAATCAAATCTATAAGAATTTGATGAAATTTGAAAAAAAATCAAAGACACAAACATGTGGAAAAATATCCAGTGTTCATGGAGCTGAAAAATTAATGTTGTCAAAATGTCTATAGTATCCAAAGCAAACTTTTACTTCAGTGCAATCTCTATAAAAATTCCAATGGAATTTTTTATATAATTAGGAAAAATAACCCTAATATTTGTATGGAACCAGAAAAGACTTTGAATATCCAAAGTTATCCTACCAAAGAATAAATTTGGAGGCCTTCCTTATTTCAAACTATACTACAAAGATGTGGTAGGTAAAACTGTATGATACTGGCATAAAAATAGACTCATAGACAAATGTAACAGAGTACAGAGCCCAGAAATAAACTTCCATATATATAGTCAACAAATATTTCACATGGGAACCAAGTACATTCAATGGGGAAAAGATAGTTTCTTCAACAAATGGTGCTGGGAAAACTGGTAACTACATGCACAAAATTAAATTGGACCTTTTTCTTATACCACTCATAAAAATTAACTAAAAATGGATTAGAGACTTAAACATGAGACTTTATACCGTGAAACTCCTAAAGCACACACACACACACACACACACACACACACATACACACACACACGGAAAACCTCCTTCACGTTGGTCTTGGTAATGAATTGTGGATATGATGCCAAAAGTGCAAGCAAAAAAAGCAAATATCACCAAGTGTGACTATATCAAACTAAAAGTGTTTTGTGAAGAAAAAGAAATAATCAAAATGAAATGGCAACCTACGGAGTGAGATGAAATATTTGCAAACCATATATCAGATAAGGGATTAATATACAAAAAATTTGAAAACACATACAATAATAACAAGAACAAATCTAATTAAAAAATAAGAAGAGAAACTAGACAATTTTCCAAAGAGGACAGTCAAATGTCCATCAGGTACATAAAAAGGTGCTCAACATTACTAATTATCAGGGAAATACAAATCAAAAGCTCAGTAAGATATCACCCCACATCTGCTAGAATGACTGTAGTCAAGAAGACAAAAGTTAACTAGTGTTAGCCAGGATGTGCATAAGATCCTTATGCACTGTTGGTGAAAATGTACGTCGTTTCAGCCACTGTGGTAACTGTAGGATGTTCCTCAAAAAATTAAAAACAGAAAATGCAAAAATTTGTATGGAATCACAGAAGACCCCAAACAGCCAAAGCAATCCTGAGAAAGAAAACAAAGCTAAAGATATAACAATTCTAGATTTCAAGATATACTACAAATCTGTAGTAATCAAACCAATATAGTACTAGCACAAAAAGAGACACATAGATCAATGGAACAGAATAGAGACCCCAGAAATAAACTAATATTTGTATGTGGTCAATTAATCTATGACAAAGGAGGCAAGAATATGCAATGAGGGGGGCACCTGGGATGGACCCCCGCATCGGGCACCCTGCTTGGCAAGGATCCTGCTTCTCCCTCTCCCTCTACCGTTCCCCCTGCTTGTGCTTTCTCACTGTCTGTCAAATAAATAAATAAAATCTTAAAAAAATAATATGCAAAGGGGAAAAGACAGGCTTCTCAATAAACGGAGCTAGGAAAACTGGACAGCCACATGCAATAGAGTGAAATCAGGCTACTTTGTAAAACCATACATAAAAATAAACTCAAAATGGATTAGAGACCTAAACATGAAACCTGAAATGACAAAAATCCTAGAAGAGAACACAAGCAGCAATTTCTCTGACATTAGCCATAGCAACATTTTTCTAGGTATGTTTTTTAAGGCAAGGGAAACAGAACAAAAATAAAACTATTCGGACTACATCAAAATAAAAAAAAAAAAAGAAACTTCTGCATAGCAAAGGAAACCATCAAGAAAACAAAAAGACAACCTAATGAATTGAAGAGGATATTTACAAGTGACATATCCAATAAAGGGTTAATATCTAGAATATATAAAGAAATTATACAACTCAACACCAGGGGCGCCTGGGTGGCTCAGTCACTTATGCATCAGACTCTTGATTTAAGCTCAGGTCATGATCTCAAATTCAACACTAAAAAAAAAAAATTAAATTAAAAAATGGGTGGAGGTGGGTGTTATACTGAACTAATGAATCATTGAACATTATATCAAAATACCTTGGCTAGTTGAATTTAAATTTAAAAAAAAATGGGGGGAGGACCTGAATAGATTTTTTTCCAAAGAAAATATACAGATGGCCAATAGACACATGAAAAGATGCTCAATAATTCTCATCATCAGGGAAATGCAAATCAAAACCACAATGCAAATCAAAACCAAAATCACCTCACACCTGTAAGAATGGCTAAAATCAAGAAGAGAAGGGCAAGAAACAAGTGTTGGAGATGACATGGAGAAAAAAGTACCCTTGTGCACTGTTGGTGGGAATGTAAATTAGTACAGTCACTGTGGAAAATAGCATAGAGGTTCTTCAAAAAATTAAAAATAAGAATACCATAGAATACTGTATGATCCAAAAATTCTACTATTGGGGGTTTAACCAAGGAAAATGAAAATACTCAAAAATGTAAATACCTTTATGTTTATTGCAGCATTATTTACAATAACCAAGACATGGAAACAAATTGTGTCCATCAATAGACAAATGGATATGGAAAATATATATTTACACACACACACATATACACACAATAGAATATTGCACACCCATAAAAAAGGATGTGACTGTGTCATTTGAGGCTACATGGATGGACCTAGAGGGAAGTATGCTATGTGAAATAAGTCAGGCAATATGGGTGAAGGGGAGACAGAGATACAGGCCTCCAGTTATGGAATGAGTAAGTCATGGGAACAAAATAGAGCATAAGGAATTCAGTCAATAATATTTTAATAGTGATGTAGCAGGACAGATGGTAGCTATACTTATGGTGAACATAACATAATGTATAAACTTGTCAAATCACTAAGTTGTACACCTGAAAATAATATAACACTGTATGTTATGCACAAAAAGAAAAAAAATACCATGTGGTCCAATAAGCTGTTAAAATAAGAAGCAAATGGAAACCAACCTTAAAAATTCCCTGAGCAGACAAAACCTGTATACAAACAAAGCTTACTTTAGTTTATTTTGCAAAATTAACTTGACCTGGGTCATTTCTTGCTTATGCCTCTGGAAATAATAAGCAAAACTTGAACTGTTTCCCAAGCTTGATAAGAGGTAACCACTGACCAATCTTCTGTTATTTAAGAAAAAAAAATTATAATGTAACCAATTACTGTGAAGAATTAAACAGTCACTGCTTTCTCAGTATATAAGATTCTTTATAACAATATATCCCTTAACCTCATTCTGTTTTCATTTGAGAGTTCCCAGTTTGCAAATATTTTTTTGATGTGTGCAAAATAAATTTTTACTAATCACTACCTTGGTGGTTAATTAGTTTTATTTCAGTTATCTCTGATCTTTTGGCATTTTATGGCATCAGAAGTGAGATCAAAAATAGACCCTTGATGACTCCAAAGGCAGGAAGGAAACAGGTGCTGGTAGCCACAGAGCCCATTGAGATCACTGCTTTCTCACAAAACCTGGAATTTGAGTGTAACTCTCTTGGATCTAAGCTCAGCTCTCTTTGCATTTTGAGCTCTCTGATTTGATTGTGCATATATATATATATTTTGTTTGTTGAAGTTTCTTGGTAAGTCATCTTATTCTGTTCAAAAGAGGGGAACATATGATTCCCTGTGTCTGGGGACAACTGTCAAAAAAAAAAAGGGTCAGGGTCACCTGGGTGGCTGAGTCAGTTAAGCATCTGCCTTCAGCTCAGGTTATGACCCTGGGGTCCGGGGATTGAGCCCTGCATCAGGCTCCCTGCTCAGCAGGGTATCTGCTTCTCTCTCTCCCTCTGCCTCTCCTCTTCCCCCTGCCTGTGCTCTCTCTCGCGCGCTCCTGCTTTCTCTCTTTCACTCATGCTCTCTCTCTCAAATAAATAAAATCTTAAAAAAAAAGAGGTCACTCATAGTAAGACATCTTAGGGAATTTAAAGGAAATTATGTGTTCCACCTGGTCTAAGGATCAGGATCTTATACATTTTTGGGAAATGAGAGAATGTTTGAAATTTTAGTGGCCACTTTCGGTAAACATTGATTTAGATAGATACAGCTCAAGTACCTAAAAGAGAGAATTTCAAACTTTTCAGAGACAATAGAATGCATTTTTTGGTTGGTATACAGAAGATTCTAAAAAAACAAAACAAAACAAAACAAAACAAAAAAACAACAAAATGACTCCAACAACATCTTCAAAAGATTCTTACAGCAAGCAAATAAACAATATTTAGGAAAAAAAACCCTCATTGGCCAATTGAACAGGTGACAGACACTAACAGTGTCCATTTATTTAAGTCCATTTTATACCTGAGATATTGTTAAAGGATTTATTTTTTTATTGAAGTATAATTAACATATAGTGTTATAATAGTTTCAGGTATACAATATAATGATTCCAAAATTCCATACATTATTCAGAGCTTATCAAGATAAGTGTACTCTTTTTTTTATTATGTTCAGTTAGTCAGCATATAGTACATCATTAGTTTTTGATGTAGTGTTCAATGATTCATTACTTGCTCTTAATCCCCTTTATCTAATCTCTCATCTCCCTTCCAATTTGTTCTCTCTAATTAATCCTCTTTTCTGTCTGTCTCTTTTTCTGGTATGTTCAGTTTTTCTTTTAATTTTATTTATTTATATTCTTAATTCAAATATAATTAAAATACAGTGTTATATTAGTTTCAGGTGTACAATATAGTGATTCAACAATTCTATACATTACTTGGTGCTCACCATGCATGATAAGCCATACTCTTACCTCTTCACCTATTCACTCATCCCCTCACCCATCTTCCGTCTGGCAACCACCGGTTTCTTTTCTGTATTCAAGATTGTGTTTTTTGGCTTGTCTCTTTTTTCTCTTTGTATGTTTGTTTGTTTGTTTTTTCTGAAATTATACATAGGAGTGAAATAATAATGGTAATTATCTTTCTTTTACTGACTTATTTAACTTAGCGTTATATTCTCAAGGTCGTCCATATTGTTGCAAATGGCAAGATACTACTCTTTTGTCTAACTAATACCCCATTGTGTGTGTATCCATTCATCTCTGCATGGACACTTGGGGCACATCTGTATCTGGGTTAGTGTAAGTAATGCTGCAATAAACATATGGGTTCATATATTCTTTTGAATTAGTATTTTTGTTTTCTATGTGTGAATACCCACTAGTGGAATTACTAGATCATATGGTAATTCTATTTTTAAATTTTGAGGAACTTCCATACTGTTTTCCACAGTAACTGCACCAATTTGCAATCTGCACCAATTTACCAATAGTGCTCAATGGTTCCTTTTACTCCATATCCTTGCCAACACTTGCTATTTCTTGTGTTTTTTTATTTTATCCATTCTAACAGGTATAAAATGATACCTCATTGTAATTTTAACTTGCATTTCCCTGATGATTAGTAATGTTGAGCACTTTTTCATGTGTCTTTTGGCCATCTGTATGTCCCCTGGAAAATATCTATTCAGGTCTTTGCCCCCTTTTAATTGGGTTATTATTATTATTATTATTATTATTAGGTGTCGGGTTGTATATGCTCTTTATCTATTTTGAATATTAACCACTTACCTGATACATCATTTGCAAATGCATTCTTCCATTCACTAGATTGCTTTTCCATTTTGTTTATAGTTTCCTTCACTGTGGAAAGCTATTTATTTTAGTGTAGTCCCAATAATTAATTTTTGCTTTTTTAAAACAAAATATTTATTATTTTAGAGAGAGAGAGAAAGAAAGAGAGAGTGGGGGGAGGGGCAGAGGGAGAGGGAGAGAAAGAATCTCAAGCAGACTCCCCACTGAATGCAGAGCCTGACTTGGGGCTCAATCTCACAACCCTGAGATCATGACCTGAGCTGAAATCAAGAGTTGGACAGAACTGACTGAGCCACCCAGGTACCCCAATTAACTTCAGCTTTTGTTACCCTTGCCAGGGGAAACATATCTAGAAAAATATTTCTATGGCTGAGGTCAAATAAATTACTACCTAAGTTTTCTTATGGGATTTTTATGGTTTCAGATATCATGTTTAAAAGATACACATGCAGTATCTTCTCTGACACAGGCAGCAGCAACTTCTTTCTAGAAATACTCCTTGAGGAAACAAAAACAAATATAAATTCATAGGACAACATCAAAATAAAAAGCTTCTGCACAGCAAAGGAAACTGTCAACAAAACTAAAAGTTGACCTATGGAATGGGGGAAGATATTTGCCAATGGCACATCTGATAAGGAGTTAGTATCCAAAATATATAAAGAACTTATAAAACTAAACACAGAAAACAAATAATTCGATTAAAAATGGGCAGACAATGTGAATAAACATTTCTCCAAAGAAGATATAAAGATGGCCAACAAACACACGAAAAGAAGCTCAGCATCACTCATCATCAGGGAAATGCAAATCAAAATTACAGTGAGATATCACATCACACCTATCAGAATGGCTAAAGTCAACAATACAAGAAACAACAGGTGTTGGTGAGGATGTGCAGAAACGGAAACCCTTTTGCACTGTTAAGAGAATGCAAACTGGTACAGCCAGTGTGGAAAAGAGTATAAGTTAAAAATAGTTCTACCCTCCAATCCAGCAATTGCACTACTATGTATTTACCCAAAGAATATAAAAATACTAATTCAAAGGGATATATGCACCGTGATGTTTATAGCAGCGTTAACTACAATAGTCAAATTATGAAAACAGGCCAAGTATCCATCGACTGAAGAATGGACAAAAAAAAATGGGGTGTATATAGATACAATGGAATATTACTCAGCTATAAAAAATGAAATCTTTCCATTTGAGTTGACATGGATGGAGCTAGCATATATAATTCTAAGTCAAATACATCAGTCAGAGAAAGATAGATACCATATAATTTCATTCATACATGGAATCTCAGAAAAAAAACAAATGAGCAAAGGGGGAAAAAGAGACAGACAAACCAAGAAACAGACTCTTACATATAGAGACCAAACTGATGGTTGCCAGAGAGGAGGAGGATGTGGAGATGGGTTAAATAGGTTATGGGGATTAAGGAGTGCACTTGTGATGAGACCTGGGTGATGTATGGAAGTACTGAATCTCTATATTGTACACCTGAAAGTAATATTATACTGTATGTTGACTAAGTGCAATTAAATAAAAATTTTCAAAAAACTAACAAACAAATAAATACCTAGGAATAAACTTAAGAAAGGAAATGAATGAGCTGTACTCCAAAAAGTATAACACAATGATGAATGCACTTGAAGATGACACAAACAGAAAGACATCCCATACCTATGTATTAGAAAAACCAATGTTGTTAAAATGTCCACACTAGCCAAAGCAATCTACAGATTCAATGCAATTCCTATCAAAATACCAGTAATATTTTTCACAGAACTAGAAAAATAATACTAAAATTTGTACAGAACTACAAAATAGTCTTAAAAGCTGTGAAAGTGCTATGCATACACTTTCTTCCAGCACCCAGACCAGTATTGAGATTGATTCTTTATATGAAGGAATCTACTTCTATACCTCTATTACTCATGCACAGTTTGAAGAATTAAATGCTGACCTGTTCCGTGGCACCTTGGACCCTGTAGAAAAAGTCCTTCGGGATGCCAAGCTAGACAAGTCTCAGATCCATGATATTGATCTGATGGGTGGTTCTACCCATATCCCCAAGATTCAGAAACTTCTACAAGATTTCTTCGATGGAAAAGAACTGAATAAGAGCATCAACCCTGATGAGGCTGTTGTTTATGGTGCAGCTGTCCAGGCAACCATTCTTTCTGGAGAGAGCATTGAAACTGCTGGAGGAGTCATGCCGGTTCTCATCAAGCTGGTAATGGTAATACTACCATTCCTACCAAACAGACACAAACTTTCACTCCCTACTTTGACAACCAGCCTGGTGTGTTTATTCAGGTATATGAAGATGAGCATCCCATGACCAAGGATAAAAACCTACTTGGTAAGTTCAAATTCACAGGCATACCTCCTGCCTCTCATTGTATTCCTCAGATTGAAGTCACTTTTGATATTGAGCTAATGTTATCCTCAATGTCTCTGCTGTGGAGAAGACCACAGGAAAAGAGAATAAGATTACAATCACTAATGACAAGGGCCACTTGAGCAAGGAAGACATTGAGCGCATGGTCCAGGAAGCTAAGAACAAAGCTGAAGATGAGAAACAGCAAGGCAAGGTGTCTTCCAAGAATTCACTTGAATCTTATGCATTCAAAATGAAAGTAACTGTTGAAGATGAAAAACTTCAGGCAAAACCAATGTTGAGGACAAACAGAAGATTCTTGACAAGTGCAATGAAATCATCAACTGGCTTGATAAGAACCAGACTGCAGAGAAGGAAGAATTTGAACATCAGAAAAAGAGCTGGAGAAAGTCTGCAACCTCATCATTACCAAGCTGTACGAGAGTGCAGGGGGCATGCCAGAAGGAATTCCTAGAGGCTTCCCTGGTGGTGGAGCTCCTCCCTCTGGTGGTGCTTCCTCTGTACCCACCATTGAAGAGGTTGATTAAGCCAACCTGAGAATAGGTCTAGCATTATTCCACAAAAAATATTTGAAGGGCCCAAATTTGTAGCAAATTCCATGGCAGTTTTAAAGTTGAGCTGCTATAGTAAACAAACTGGACATTCTTGATGTACTAGAAGGGGGAGGAGCAAGATGACAGAGGAGTAGGAGACCTGGATTTCCTCTGGTCCCAGGAATTCAGCTGGATAGGGATTAAACCATTCTGAACACCTACAAACTCAACGGATCAAAGAAAAGAATAGCAACAACTCTCTGAACAGAAAAGCGACCACTTTCTGGAAGGTAGGATGTGCGGAGAAGTTGAATCTGAGGTGATATTCAGGAAGACAGACAGCGGGGGAGGGGGTCTCTGTTGGCCGCTTCTGGCAAGTGATAGAGCAGCAGAGAATAAAATCGGAAATTTTAGAAGTTGGCTCTGCTGAGGGAAGTCGCTCCAGTGGCTAAGCAGGGGGTGGAACACTTGCTGGGACAGTGTGGTCTCAGGACCCTCAAGGTCATAGAAAGACCGGGGGTGCCTGAATGCAGCAGAGCTCCCAGGTATCAGAGCAGGGAAGCCGGCTGCAGAGATGGAGCTGAGGAGTGGGCTCTCAGCTCGAGGTTGCCATAAACCTTGATCCGCGGCACAGTCGGGCCACTGCTCCTCCAGCAGGGACCCAAAAAGTGGCAGATCCAGGGAGAGTCCCCTTCCTCCCCCTGGAGGAGGGGCACGGGAGTGCACTGCAGGGATCTGCTGGGTTTGGAGACTCCACACGGGGTCCGGTGCCAGAGATAGTAAGGCTCGGTCACAGACAGGGTGAGCACCTAGTGTGGCCAGAGACCAGGGAGATGGGAGTGACTGACTGCTTTTCTCTGGGAGCTGACTGAGGAGTAGGGCCCCTGAGTTCTCAGCTCCTCTGGGGCAGAGATTGGGAGATGCTATTTTCACTCTCATCCTCCAAAGCTGTACGGAAAGCATGCAGGGAACAAAAGCTCCCGAGAGCAAACCCAAGCAGATTATTTAGCCCGGACTGGAAAGGGCTGGGCAATTCCACCTCTGGCAAAGACATTTGGGAACCATGGCAACAGGCACCTCCCCCAGAAGATTAGCAAGAACAGCCAGCCAAGACCAAGTTTACCGATCAATGAGAATGGCAGAACTCCAGCTCTAGGGGATACTGCACATAGAATTCATGGCTTTTTCCCCATGATTCTTTAGTCTTTCAAAGTTAATTTTTTTAACTTTTTTTAAAAAAATTTTCTTTTTCCCTTTTTCAACCAACACCTTATCAATCCCTAATAGACCAAAATATACCCTAAATCTCTAGTATATGGCTTTGTAATAGTCTCCTGCCTGATCACATTGTCTCCCTTTATTTTAAAATCCTCTACTTTCTTTTTTCAACCAACTTCTTACCTTATCAATTCCTTTTATAAAATCATTTATAATTTTCATCTTTACAGTCATATTCCATCCCTTCATCATATCAACCCTTATTTTGTACATATATGTTTTTCTTTCTTTAAAATTTTAGGAGGCACTTTCTTCTAACAGATAAAGCACACTAAAAAATCTAATGTGTGGCACTAATCTATGCACCAGCCTGATCATATTTGATCATATTCTGTTTTTTTTGTTTTGTTTTTGTTTGTTTTTATCTTTCTCTTTCTCTCTTTTTTTTTTCTTTCTTTCCCATTCTTTCCCCCAGTTTCAGGTCTTTTCTGATTTATTTAGTGTATGTTTTCTGGGGATGTTATTACCCTCTTAGCATTTTGTCCTCTCATTCATCTATTCTCCTCTGGACAAAATGACAAGATGGAAAAAATCACCTCAAAAAAAAGAACAAGAGGCAGTACTGACTGCCAGGGACCTAATCAACATGGACATTAGTAAGATGTCAGAACTAGAGTTCAGAATGTTGATTTTAAAGATACTAGCTGGGCTTGAGAAAATCATGGAAGTTATTAGAGAAACCCTTTCTGGAGAAATAAAAGAACTAAAATCTAACCAAGTCGAAATCAAAAAGGCTATTATGAAGGTGCAATAAAAAATGGAGGCTCTAACTGCTAGGATAAATGAGGCAGAAGAGAGAATTAATGATATAGAAGACCAAATGATGGAAAATAAAGAAGCTGAGAAAAAGAGAGATAAGCAACTACTGGATCACGAGGGAAGAAATCGAGAGATAAGTGATACTATAAGACAAAACAACATTAGAATAATTGGGATCCCAGAAGAAGAAGAAAGAGAGAGAAGGGCAGAAGGTATATTAGAGCAAATTATAGCAGAGAACTTCCCTGATTTGGGGAAGGAAACAGACATCAAAATCCAGGAGGCACAGAGAACCCCTCTCAAAATCAATAAAAATAGGCCAACACCCCGACATCTAATAGTAAAACTTACGAGTCTTAGAAACAAAGAGAAAGTCCTGAAAGCAGCTCAGGACAAGAGATCTGTAATCTAAAATGGTAGAAACATTAGTTTGGCAACAGACTTATCCACAGAGACCTGGCAGGCCAGAAAGGACTGGCATGATATATTCAGAGCACTAAATGAGAAAAATATGCAGCCAAGAATACTATAACCAGCTAGACTGTCATTGAAAATAGAAGGAGAGATAAAAAGCTTCCAGGACAAACAAAAACTAAAGGAATTTGTAAACACCAAACCAGCCCTACAAGAAATATTGAAAGGGGAACTCTAAGCAAAGAGAGAGCCTTAAAGTAACATAGACCAGAAAGAAACACAGACAATAGACAGTAACAGTCACCTTACAGGCAATAAAATGGCACTAGATTTATATCTTTCAATAGTTACCCTGAATGTAAATGGGCTAAATGCCCCCAATCAAAAGACACAGGCTCTCAGATTGGATAAAAAAAACAAGACCCATTGACATGCTGTGTGCAAGATACTCATTTTAGACCTAAAGACATCCCCAGATTGAAAGTGAGGGAGTGGAAAACCATTTACCATGATAATGGACACCAAAAGAAAGCTGGGGTGGCAATCCTTATAACAGACAAATTAGATTTTAAACCAAAGAGTGTAATAAGAGATGAGGAAGGACACTATATCCAACTTAAGGGGTCTATCCAACAAGAAGATCTAACAATTGTAAATATCTATGCCCCTAACTTGGGAGCAGCCATTTATATAAGCAAATTAATAACAAAAGCAAAGAAACACATCGACAACAATATAATAATAGTGGGGGACTTTAACACCCCTTTCACAGAAATGGACAGATCAACTAAGCAAAAGATCAACAAGGAAATAAAGACTTTAAATGACACACTGGACCAAATGGATGTCACAGATATATTCAGAACATTCCATCCCAAAGCAACAGAATACACATTCTTCTCCACTGCCCATGGAACATTCTCTAGAATAGATCACATCCTAGGTCACAAATCATGTCTCAACTGGTACCAAAAGATTGGGATCACTCCCTGCATATTTTCAGAACACAATGCTTTGAAACTAGAACTCAATCACAAGAGGAAAGTCGGAAAGAACTCAAATACATGGAGGCTAAAGCGCATCTTACTAAAGAATGAATGGGTCAACCAGGAAATTAAAGAAGAATTTAAAAAATTCATGGAAACCAATGAAAATGAAAACACAACTGCTCAAAATCTTTGGGATGCAGCAAAGCGAGTCCTAAGAGGAAAGTATATAGCAATACAAGCCTTTCTCAAGAAGCAAGAAAGGTCTCAAATACACAACCTAACCCTACACCTAAAGGAGCTAGAGAAAGAACAGCAAATAAAGCCTAAACCCAGCAGGAGAAGAGAAATAATTAAGATTAGAGCCGAAATCAATGAAATAGAAACCAAAAGAACAGTAGAACAGATCAACGAAACTAGGAGCTGGTTCTTTGAAAGAATTAACAAGATTGATAAACCCCTGGCCAGACTTATAAAAAAAAAAAGAGAGAGAGAAATGACCCAATTCAACAAAATCATGAATGAAAGAGGAGAGATCACAACCAACACCAAAGAAATACAAACAATTATAAGAACATATTATGAGCAACTATATGCCAGCAAATTAAACAACCTGGAAGAAATGGATGCATTCCTAGAGATGTATCAACTACCAAAACTGAACCAGGAAGAAATAGAAAACCTGAACAGACCGATAACCACTAAGGAAATGGAAGCAGTCATCAGAAATCTCCCAATAAACAAAAGCCCAGGGCCAGATGGCTTCCCAGGGAAATTCTACCAAACATTTAAAGAAAAATTAATACCTATTCTTCTGAAACTCTTCCAAAAAATAGAAATAGAAGGAAAACTTCCAAACTCATTTTATGAGGCTACCATTACCTTGATCCCCAAACCAAAGATCCCATCAAAAAGGAGAATAATAGACCAATATCCTTGATGAACATAGATGCAAAAATTCTCACCAAAATACTAGCCAATAGGATCCAACAGTACATTAAAAAGATTAATCATCACGACCAAGTGGGATTTATTCCTGGACTGCAAGGTTGGTTCAACATCTGCAAATCAATCAATGTGATAAAATACATTAATAAAAGAAAGAACAAGAACCATATGATCCTCTCAATAGATGCAGAAAAAGCATTTGACAAAGTAGAGCATCCTTTCTTGATCAAAACTCTTCAGAGTATAGGGATAGAGGGTACATACCTCAATATCATAAAAGCCACCTATGAAAAACCCACAGCAAATATCATTCTCAATAGGGAAAAACTGAGAGCTTACCCACTAAGGTCAAGAAGACAGCAGGGATGTCCACGCTCACCACTGCTCTTCAACATAGTATTAGAAGTTCTAGGCACAGCTAACAGACAAAAAAAAAAAAAAAGAAAAAAAAACATCCAAATTGGCAAAGAAGTCAAACTCTCACTCTTTTCAGATGATATGATCCTTTATGTGGAAAACCCAAAACACTCCACCGCAAAACTGCTAGAACTCATACAGGAATTCAGTAGTGGAAAGATATAAAATCAATGCCCAGAAATCAGTGGCATTTCTATACACCAACAACAAGACAGAAGAAAGAGAAATTAAGGAGTCAATCCCATTTACAATCACACCCCAAACCATGATATACTTAGGAATAAATCTAACCAAAGAAGCAAAGAATCTGTACTCAGAAAACTATAAAATACTCATGAAAGAAATTGAGGAAGACACAAAGAAGTGGAAAAACGTTTCGTACTCATGGATTGGAAGAACAAATATTGTGATGATGTCAATGCTAGGTAGAGCAATCTACACATCTAACGCAATCCCTATCAAAATACCATCCACTTTTTTCAAAGAAATGGAACAAATAGTCCTAAAATTTGTATGGAACCAGAAGAGACCCCGAATACCCAGAGGAATGTTGAAAAGAAAAGCAAAGCTGGTGGCATCACAATTCCAGATTTCAAGCTCTATTACAAAGCTGTCATCATCAAGACAGTATGGTACTGGCACAAAAACCCACACATCGATCAATGGAACAGAATAGAGAGGCCAGAAATAGACCCTCAACTTTATGGTCAACTAAACTTTGACAAAGCAGGAAACAATGTCCAATGGAGAAAAGACAGTCTCTTCAACAAATGGTGTTGGGAAAATTGGACAGCCACATGCAGAAGAATGAAACTGGACCATTTCCTTACACCACACACAAAAATAGACTCCAAATGGTTGAAAGACCTAAATGTGAGACAGGAGTCCATCAAAATCCTAAAGGAGAACACAGGCAGCAACCTCTTTGACCTCAGCCGCAGCAACTTCTTCCTAGAAACATCGCAAAGGCAAGGGAAGCAAGGGCAAAAATGAACTATTGGGACTTCCAGATAAAAAGCTTTTGCACAGCAAAGGGAACAGTCAACAAAACCAAAAGACAACTGACAGAATGGGAGAAGATATTTGCAAATGACATATCAGATAAAGGGCTAGTATCCAAAATCTATAAAGAACTTCTTAAACTCAACACCCAAAGAACAAATGATCCAATCAAGAAATGGGCAGAAGACATGAACAGACATTTTTCCAAAGAAGACACCCAAATGGCCAAAAGATACATGAAAAAGTGCTCAACATTGCTCGGCATCAGGGAAATCCAAATCAAAACCTCAATGAGATGTCACCTCATACCAGTCAGAATGGCTAAAATTAACAAGTCAGGAAATGACAGATGTTGGTGGGGTTGTGGAGAAAGGGGAGCCCTCCTACACTGTTGGTGGAAATGCAAGCTGGTGCAGCCACTCTTGAAAATAGTATGGAGGTTCCTCAAAAACTTGAAAATAGAACTACCATCTGCTCTAGCAATTGCACTACTGGGTATTTTCCGTAAAGATACAAATATAGGGATCCAAAGGGGTACATGCACTCCGATGTTTATAGCAGCAATGTCC